>NC_087396.1:2185000-2275000 GCF_031307605.1 Tribolium castaneum | reverse complement strand
TTTTAAATGCTGCAGTTTCGTATTCGTCTCAAACATTGAAAACTGAATTACATTTTTGTTCAGTAACAGTCACAGTTTTCTTATTGGTTTTTTGCTTATATCTCAAAAACAGTTCTCCTATCAATTTTTATCTTTCTGTCAAAATTAAAGCTGATAAAATTTCCTACAAAATAGTTATTTGCATTTTTCTTGTAGGACCAACCATAAGCGAGTTATAGAGTTGGATATAAATAATATTTAACAAAAATTTGCTTTAAAATAAAATGTTTGAAAAACTGAAATTAAACTAATTTAATTGTGTCTAACACTTTAGTAGAGGAAAAAGAAGAAGACATAAAAGTCACTAAAGGTTTCAAAGTTGTCTTTAATCGTCATATTAATAACAATAACATTAATAATAATAATACTAATAGTACTAAATTTGCTTATATGCAAACGCTTAATTAAGGTAACAGTGTTTTGGTTTCTTGCTCATATCTCGAAAACAGTTACTCCTATCAATTTTTATCTTTTTACTAAAATTCAAGCTGATAAAATTTCCTACAAAATAGTTATTTGCATTTTTTATGTAGGACTAACCATAAGCGAGATATAAGATTGAAAATAATTAATATTTAAAAAAGAAGTGCTTTAACAGAAAATGTCTTGTGATTTAAAATACACTTAATTTATTAGGTCCAATACTTTATTAAAAAAAAAAAGGGGGTGACATATAAGTCACTGAAATCTTCAGAGTCGATTTTAAATGCTGCATTTTCGTCTTCGTCTCAAACATTGAAAACTGAATTACATTTTTGTTCTGAAACGGTAACAGTTTTTACTTTGGTTTTTTGCTTATATCTCGAAAACAGTTACTCCTATCAATTTTTATCTTTCTTTCAAAATTAATGCTGATAACATTTCCTACAAAATAGTTATTTGCATTTTTCTTGTAGGACCAACCATAAGCGAGTTATAAAGTTGGATATACATAATATTTAACAAAAACTTGCTTAAAAATAAAATGTTTGAAATACTGAAATTAAACTAAATTAATTGTGTTTAACACTTTAGTAGAGAAAAAAGAAAAAGACATAAAAGTCACCAAAGTCTTCAGAATCGTTTTTAGTCGTCATATTAATAACAATAACATTAATAATAATAATACTAATAGTACTAAATCTGCTTATATGCAAGCGCTTTATTAAGGTAACAGTTTTTTGGTTTCTTGCTTATATCTCGAAAACAGTTACTCCTATGAATTTTTGTCTTTCTTTCAAAATTAAAGCTGATAAAATATTCTACAAAATAGTTATTTACATTTTTCTTGTAGGACCAACCATAAGCGAGTTATAGAGTTGGATATAAATAATATTTAACAAAAATTTGCTTTAAAATAAAATGTTTGAAAAACTGAAATTAAACTAATTTAACTGTGTCTAACACTTTAGTAGAGAAAAAAGGAAAAGACATAAAAGTCACTAAAGGTTTCAGAGTTGTCTTTAGTTGTCATATTAATAACAATAACATTAATAATAATAATACTAATAGTACTAAATTTGCTTATATGCAAACGCTTAATTAAGGTAACAGTGTTTTGGTTTCTTGCTTATATCTCGAAAACAGTTACTCCTATCAATTTTTATCTTTTTACTAAAATTCAAGCTGATAAAATTTCCTACAAAATAGTTATTTGCATTTTTCATGTAGGACTAACCATAAGCGAGATATATGATTGAAAATAATTAATATTTAAAAAAAAAGTGCTTTAACAGAAAATGTCTTGTGATTTAAAATACACTTAATTTATTGGGTCCAATACTTTATTAGAAGAAAAAGAAAGTGACATAAAAGTCACTGAAGTCTTCAGAGTCGTTTTTAAATGCTGCAGTTTCGTCTTCGTCTCAAACATTGAAAACCGAATTACATTTTTGTTCAGTAACAGTCACAGTTTTCTTATTGGTTTTTTGCTTATATCTCGAAAACAGTTACTCCTATCAATTTTTATCTTTCTTTTAAAATTAAAGCTGATAAAGCTTCCTACAAAATAGTTGTTTGCATTTTTCTTGTAGGACCAACCATAAGCGAGTTATAGAGTTGGATATAAATAATATTTAACAAAAATTTGCTTTAAATAAAATGTTTGAAAAACCGAAATTAAATTAAATTAATTGAGTCTAACACTTTAGTAGAGAAAAAAGAAAAAGACATAAAAGTCACCAAAGTCTTCAGAATCGTTTTTAGTCGTCATATTAATAACAATAACATTAATAATAATAATACTAATAGTACTAAATCTGCTTATATGCAAGCGCTTTATTAAGGTAACAGTTTTTTGGTTTCTTGCTTATATCTCGAAAACAGTTACTCCTATGAATTTTTGTCTTTCTTTCAAAATTAAAGCTGATAAAATATTCTACAAAATAGTTATTTACATTTTTCTTGTAGGACCAACCATAAGCGAGTTATAGAGTTGGATATAAATAATATTTAACAAAAATTTGCTTTAAAATAAAATGTTTGAAAAACTGAAATTAAACTAATTTAACTGTGTCTAACACTTTAGTAGAGAAAAAAGGAAAAGACATAAAAGTCACTAAAGGTTTCAGAGTTGTCTTTAGTTGTCATATTAATAACAATAACATTAATAATAATAATACTAATAGTACTAAATTTGCTTATGTGCAAACGCTTAATTAAGGTAACAGTGTTTTGGTTTCTTGCTTATATCTCGAAAACAGTTACTCCTATTAATTTTTATCTTTTTACTAAAATTCAAGCTGATAAAATTTCCTACAAAATAGTTATTTGCATTTTTCATGTAGGACTAACCATAAGCGAGATATAAGTTTGAAAATAATTAAAATTTAAAAAAAAGTGCTTCAACAGAAAATGTCTTGTGATTTAAAATACACTTAATTTATTGGGTCCAATACTTTATTAGAAGAAAAAAGAGGTGACAGAAAGGTCACTGAAGTCTTTAGAGTCGTTTGTAAATGCTGCATTTTCGTCTTCGTCTCAAACATTGAAAACTGAATTATATTTTTGTTCAGTAACTGTTACAGTTTTCTTATTGGTTTTTTGCTTATATCTCGAAAACAGTTACTCCTATCAATTTTTATCTTTCTTTTAAAATTAAAGCTGATAAAATTTCCTACAAAATAGTTATTTGCATTTTTCTTGTAGGATCAACCATAAGCGAGTTATAGAGTTGGATATAAATAATATTTAACAAAAATTTGCTTTAAAATAAAATGTTTGAAAAACTGAAATTAAACTAATTTAATTGTGTCTAACACTTTAGTAAAGAAAAAATAAGAAGACATAAAAGTCACTAAAGGTTTCAAAGTTGTCTTTAATCGTCATATTAATAACAATAACATTAATAATAATAATACTAATAGTACTAAATTTGCTTATATGCAAACGCTTAATTAAGGTAACAGTGTTTTGGTTTCTTGCTCATATCTCGAAAACAGTTACTCCTATCAATTTTTATCTTTTTACTAAAATTCAAGCCGATAATATTTCCTACAAAATAGTTATTTGCATTTTTTATGTAGGACTAACCATAAGCGAGATATATGATTGAAAATAATTAGTATTTAAAAAAGAAGTGCTTTAACAGTAAATGTCTTGTGATTTAAAATACACTTAATTTATTAGGTCCAATACTTTATTAGAAAAAAAAGGGAGTGACATATAAGTCACTGAAGTCTTCAGAGTCGATTTTAAATGCTGCATTTTCGTCTTCGTCTCAAACATTGAATACTGAATTACATTTTTGTTCTGAAACGGTAACAGTTTTTACTTTGGTTTTTTGCTTATATCTCGAAAACTGTTACGCCTATCAATTTTTATCTTTTTTTCAAAATTAAAGCTGATAACATTTCCTACAAAATAGTTATTTGCATTTTTCTTGTAGGACCAACCATAAGCGAGTTATAAAGTTGGATATAAATAATATTTAACAAAAACTTGCTTAAAAATAAAATGTTTGAAATACTGAAATTAAACTAAATTAATTGTGTCTAACACTTTAGTAGAGAAAAAAGAAAAAGACATAAAAGTCACCAAAGTCTTCAAAATCGTTTTTAGTCGTCATATTAATAACAATAACATTAATAATAATAATACTAATAGTACTAAATCTGCTTATATGCAAGCGCTTTATTAAGGTAACAGTTTTTTGGTTTCTTGCTTATATCTCGAAAACAGTTACTCCTATGAATTTTTGTCTTTCTTTCAAAATTAAAGCTGATAAAATATTCTACAAAATAGTTATTTGCATTTTTCTTGTAGGACCAACCATAAGCGAGTTATAGAGTTGGATATAAATAATACATA
Organism: Tribolium castaneum; assembly: GCF_031307605.1. Lineage (NCBI taxonomy): Eukaryota > Metazoa > Arthropoda > Insecta > Coleoptera > Tenebrionidae > Tribolium > Tribolium castaneum. The sequence continues at coordinate 2,270,674 of NC_087396.1, read as the reverse complement.
ACAAAAATTTGCTTTAAAATAAAATGATTGAAAAACTGAAATTAAACTAATTTAACTGTGTCTAACACTTTAGTAGAGGAAAAAGAAAAAGACATAAAAGTCACTAAAGGTTTCGGAGTTGTCTTTAGTTGTCATATTAATAACAATAACATTAATAATAATAATACTAATAGTACTAAATTTGCTTATATGCAAACGCTCAATTAAGGTAACAGTGTTTTGGTTTCTTGCTTATATCTCGAAAACAGTTACTCCTATCAATTTTTATCTTTTTACTAAAATTCAAGCTGATAAAATTTCCTACAAAATAGTTATTTGCATTTTTCATGTAGGACTAACCATAAGCGAGATATAAGTTTGAAAATAATTAATATTTAAAAAAAAGTGCTTTAACAGAAAATGTCTTGTGATTTAAAATACACTTAATTTATTAGGTCCAATACTTTATTAGAAGAAAAAGGGAGTGACATATAAGTCACTGAAGTCTTCAGAGTCGATTGTAAATGCTGCATTTTCGTCTTCGTCTCAAACATTGAAAACTGAATTACATTTTTGTTCTGAAACGGTAACAGTTTTCACTTTGGTTTTTTGCTTATATCTCGAAAACAATTACTCCTATCATTTTTTATTTTTTTTTTCAAAAGAAAGCTGATAAAATTTCCTACAAAATAGTTATTTGCATTTTTCTTGTAGGACCAACCATAAGCGAGTTATAAAGTTGGATATAAATAATATTTAACAAAAACTTGCTTAAAAATTAAATGTGTGAAATACTGAAATTAAACTAAATTAATTGTGTCTAACACTTTAGTAGAGAAAAAAGAAAAAGACATAAAAGTCACCAAAGTCTTCAGAATCGTTTTTAGTCGTCATATTAATAACAATAACATTAATAATAATAATACTAATAGTACTAAATTTGCTTACATGCAAACGCTTAATTCAGGTAACAATTTTTTGGTTTCTTGCTTATATCTCGAAAACAGTTACTCCTATGAATTTTTGTCTTTCTTTCAAAATTAAAGCTGATAAAATATTCTACAAAATAGTTATTTGCATTTTTCTTGTAGGACCAACCATAAGCGAGTTATAGAGTTGGATATAAATAATACATAACAAAAATTTGCTTTAAAATAAAATGTTTGAAAAACTGAAATTAAACTAATTTAACTGTGTCTAACACTTTAGTAGAGGAAAAAGAAAAAGACATAAAAGTCACTAAAGGTTTCGGAGTTGTCTTTAGTTGTCATATTAATAACAATAACATTAATAATAATAATACTAATAGTACTAAATTTGCTTATATGCAAACGCTCAATTAAGGTAACAGTGTTTTGGTTTCTTGCTTATATCTCGAAAACAGTTACTCCTATCAATTTTTATCTTTTTACTAAAATTCAAGCTGATAAAATTTCCTACAAAATAGTTATTTGCATTTTTCATGTAGGACTAACCATAAGCGAGATATAAGTTTGAAAATAATTAATATTTAAAAAAAAGTGCTTTAACAGAAAATGTCTTGTGATTTAAAATACACTTAATTTATTAGGTCCAATACTTTATTAGAAGAAAAAGGGAGTGACATATAAGTCACTGAAGTCTTCAGAGTCGATTGTAAATGCTGCATTTTCGTCTTCGTCTCAAACATTGAAAACTGAATTACATTTTTGTTCTGAAACGGTAACAGTTTTCACTTTGGTTTTTTGCTTATATCTCGAAAACAATTACTCCTATCATTTTTTATTTTTTTTTCAAAAGAAAGCTGATAAAATTTCCTACAAAATAGTTATTTGCATTTTTCTTGTAGGACCAACCATAAGCGAGTTATAAAGTTGGATATAAATAATATTTAACAAAAACTTGCTTAAAAATTAAATGTGTGAAATACTGAAATTAAACTAAATTAATTGTGTCTAACACTTTAGTAGAGAAAAAAGAAAAAGACATAAAAGTCACCAAAGTCTTCAGAATCGTTTTTAGTCGTCATATTAATAACAATAACATTAATAATAATAATACTAATAGTACTAAATTTGCTTACATGCAAACGCTTAATTCAGGTAACAATTTTTTGGTTTCTTGCTTATATCTCGAAAACAGTTACTCCTATCAATTTTTATCTTTTCACTAAAATTAAAGCTGATAAAATTTCCTACAAAATAGTTAATTGCATTTTTAATGTAGGACTAACCATAAGCGAGATATAAGTTTGAAAATAATTAAAATTTAAAAAAAAGTGCTTCAACAGAAAATGTCTTGTGATTTAAAATACACTTAATTTATTGGGTCCAATACTTTATTAGAAGAAAAAAGAGGTGACAGAAAGGTCACTGAAGTCTTTAGAGTCGTTTGTAAATGCTGCATTTTCGTCTTCGTCTCAAACATTGAAAACTGAATTACATTTTTGTTCAGTAACTGTTACAGTTTTCTTATTGGTTTTTTGCTTATATCTCGAAAACAGTTACTCCTATCAATTTTTATCTTTCTTTTAAAATTAAAGCTGATAAAATTTCCTACAAAATAGTTATTTGCATTTTTCTTGTAGGACCAACCATAAGCGAGTTATAAAGTTGGATATAAATAATATTTAACAAAAACTTGCTTAAAAATTAAATGTTTGAAATACTGAAATTAAACTAAATTAATTGTGTCTAACACTTTAGTAAAGAAAAAAGAAAAAGACATAAAAGTCACCAAAGTCTTCAGAATCGTTTTTAGTCGTCATATTAATAACAATAACATTAATAATAATAATACTAATAATAATACTAATAGTATTATAAAATAAAAGTTACCAAAGTCTTCAGAATCGTTTTTAGTCGTCATATTAATAACAATAACATTAATAATAATAATACTAATAGTATTATTATTAGTATTATTATTATTAATGTTATTGTTATTAATATGACGACTAAAAACGATTCTGAAGACTTTGGTAACTTTTATGTCTTTTTCTTTTTTCTCTACTAAAGTGTTAGACACAATTAATTTAGTTTAATTTCAGTATTTCAAACATTTAATTTTTAAGCAAGTTTTTGTTAAATATTATTTATATCCAACTTTATAACTCGCTGATGGTTGGTCCTACAAGAAAAATGCAAATAACTATTTTGTAGGAAATTTTATCAGCTTTATTTTGAAAAAAAGATAAAAACTAATAGGAGTAATTGTTTTCGAGATATAAGCAAAAAACCAAAGTGAAAACTGTTACCGTTTCAGAACAAAAATGTAATTCAGTTTTCAATGTTTGAGACGAAGACGAAAATGCAGCATTTACAATCGACTCTGAAGACTTCAGTGACTTATATGTCACCCCCTTTTTCTTCTAATAAAGTATTGGACATAATAAATTAAGTGTATTTTAAATCACAAGACATTTTCTGTTAAAGCACTTTTTTTTTAAATATTAATTATTTTCAAACTTATATCTCGCTTATGGTTAGTCCTACATGAAAAATGCAAATAACTATTTTGTAGGAAATTTTATCAGCTTGAATTTTAGTAAAAAGATAAAAATTGATAGGAGTAACTGTTTTCGAGATATAAGCAAGAAACCAAAACACTGTTACCTTAATTAAGCGTTTGCATATAAGCAAATTTAGTACTATTAGTATTATTATTATTAATGTTATTGTTATTAATATGACAACTAAAGACAACTCTGAAACCTTTAGTGACTTTTATGTCTTTTCCTTTTTCCTCTACTAAAGTGTTAGACACAGTTAAATTAGTTTAATTTCAGTTTTTCAAACATTTTATTTTAAAGCAAATTTTTGTTATATATTATTTATATTTAACTCTATAACTCGCTTATGGTTGGTCCTACAAGAAAAATGCAAATAACTATTTTGTAGAATATTTTATCAGCTTTAATTTTGAAAAAAAGACAAAAATTCATAGGAGTAACTGTTTTCGAGATATAAGCAAGAAACCAAAAAACTGTTACCTTAATAAAGCGCTTGCATATAAGCAGATTTAGTACTGTTAGTATTATTATTATTAATGTTATTGTTATTAATATGACGACTAAAAACGATTCTGAAGACTTTGGTGACTTTTATGTCTTTTTCTTTTTTCTCTACTAAAGTGTTAGACACAATTAATTTAGTTTAATTTCAGTATTTCAAACATTTTATTTTTAAGCAAGTTTTTGTTAAATATTATTTATATCCAACTTTATAACTCGCTTATGGTTGGTCCTACAAGAAAAATGCAAATAACTATTTTGTAGGAAATGTTATCAGCTTTAATTTTGAAAGAAAGATAAAAATTGATAGGAGTAACTGTTTTCGAGATATAAGCAAAAAACCAAAGTAAAAACTGTTACCGTTTCAGAACAAAAATGTAATTTAGTTTTCAATGTTTGAGACGAAGACGAAAATGCAGCATTTAAAATCGACTCTGAAGACTTCAGTGACTTATATGTCACCCCCTTTTTTTTCTAATAAAGTATTGGACCTAATAAATTAAGTGTATTTTAAATCACAAGACATTTTCTGTTAAAGCACTTCTTTTTTAAATATTAATTATTTTCAATCTTATATCTCGCTTATGGTTAGTCCTACATAAAAAATGCAAATAACTATTTTGTAGGAAATTTTATCAGCTTGAATTTTAGTAAAAAGATAAAAATTGATAGGAGTAACTGTTTTCGAGATATGAGCAAGAAACCAAAACACTGTTACCTTAATTAAGCGTTTGCATATAAGCAAATTTAGTTCTATTAGTATTATTATTATTAATGTTATTGTTATTAATATGACAACTAAAGACAACTCTGAAACCTTTAGTGACTTTTATCTCGTCTTCTTTTTCCTCTACTAAAGTGTTAGACACAATTAAATTAGTTTAATTTCAGTTTTTCAAACATTTTATTTTAAAGCAAATTTTTGTTAAATATTATTTATATCCAACTCTATAACTCGCTTAAGGTTGGTCCTACAAGAAAAATGCAAATAACTATTTTGTAGGAAATTTTATCAGCTTTAATTTTGACAGAAAGATAAAAATTGATAGGAGTAACTGTTTTCGAGATATAAGCAAAAAACCAATAAGAAAACTGTGACTGTTACTGAACAAAAATGTAATTCGGTTTTCAATGTTTGAGACGAAGACGAAACTGCAGCATTTAAAAACGACTCTGAAGACTTCAGTGACTTTTATGTCACTTCCTTTTTCTTCTAATAAAGTATTGGACCCAATAAATTAAGTGTATTTTAAATCACAAGACATTTTCTGTTAAAGCACTTCTTTTTTAAATATTAATTATTTTCAATCTTATATCTCGCTTATGGTTAGTCCTACATAAAAAATGCAAATAACTATTTTGTAGGAAATTTTATCAGCTTGAATTTTAGTAAAACGATAAAAATTGATAGGAGTAACTGTTTTCGAGATATAAGCAAGAAACAAAAACACTGTTACCTTAATTAAGCGTTTGCATATAAGCAAATTTAGTACTATTAGTATTATTATTATTAATGTTATTGTTATTAATATGACAACTAAAGACAACTCTGAAACCTTTAGTGACTTTTATGTCTTTTCCTTTTTTCTCTACTAAAGTGTTAGACACAGTTAAATTAGTTTAATTTCAGTTTTTCAAACATTTTATTTTAAAGCAAATTTTTGTTAAATATTATTTATATCCAACTCTATAACTCGCTTATGGTTGGTCCTACAAGAAAAATGCAAATAACTATTTTGTAGAATATTTTATCAGCTTTAATTTTGAAAGAAAGACAAAAATTCATAGGAGTAACTGTTTTCGAGATATAAGCAAGAAACCAAAAAACTGTTACCTTAATAAAGCGCTTGCATATAAGCAGATTTAGTACTATTAGTATTATAATTATTAATGTTATTGTTATTAATATGACGACTAAAAACGATTCTGAAGACTTTGGTGACTTTTATGTCTTTTTCTTTTTTCTCTACTAAATTGTTAGACACAATTAATTTAGTTTAATTTCAGTATTTCAAACATTTTATTTTTAAGCAAGTTTTTGTTAAATATTATTTATATCCAACTTTATAACTCGCTTATGGTTGGTCCTACAAGAAAAATGCAAATAACTATTTTGTAGGAAATGTTATCAGCTTTAATTTTGAAAAAAAGATAAAAATTGATAGGAGTAACTGTTTTCGAGATATGAGCAAGAAACCAAAACACTGTTACCTTAATTAAGCGTTTGCATATAAGCAAATTTAGTACTATTAGTATTATTATTATTAATGTTATTGTTATTAATATGACGATTAAAGACAACTTTGAAACCTTTAGTGACTTTTATGTCTTCTTCTTTTTCCTCTACTAAAGTGTTAGTCACAATTAAATTAGTTTAATTTCAGTTTTTCAAACATTTTATTTTAAAGCAAATTTTTGTTAAATATTATTTATATCCAACTCTATAACTCGCTTATGGTTGGTCCTACAAGAAAAATGCAAATAACTATTTTGTTGGAAATTTTATCAGCTTTAATTTTGACAGAAAGATAAAAATTGATAGGAGTAACTGTTTTCGAGATATGAGCAAGAAACCAAAAGACTGTTACCTTAATTAAGCGTTTGCATATAAGCAAATTTAGTACTATTAGTATTATTATTATTAATGTTATTGTTATTAATATGACGATTAAAGACAACTTTGAAACCTTTAGTGACTTTTATGTCTTCTTCTTTTTCCTCTACTAAAGTGTTAGACACAATTAAATTAGTTTAATTTCAGTTTTTCAAACATTTTATTTTAAAGCAAATTTTTGTTAAATATTATTTATATCCAACTCTATAACTCGCTTATGGTTGGTCCTACAAGAAAAATGCAAATAACTATTTTGTAGGAAATGTTATCAGCTTTAATTTTGAAAGAAAGATAAAAATTGATAGGAGTAACTGTTTTCGAGATATAAGCAAAAAACCAAAGTAAAAACTGTTACCGTTTCAGAACAAAAATGTAATTCAGTTTTCAATGTTTGAGACGAAGACGAAAATGCAGCATTTAAAATCGACTCTGAAGACTTCAGTGACTTATATGTCACCCCCTTTTTTCTAATAAAGTATTGGACCTAATAAATTAAGTGTATTTTAAATCACAAGACATTTTCTGTTAAAGCACTTCTTTTTTAAATATTAATTATTTTCAATCTTATATCTCGCTTATGGTTAGTCCTACACAAAAAATGCAATTAACTATTTTGTAGGAAATTTTATCAGCTTAAATTTTAGTAAAAAGATAAAAATTGATAGGAGTAACTGTTTTCGAGATATGAGCAAGAAACCAAAACACTGTTACCTTAATTAAGCGTTTGCATATAAGCAAATTTAGTACTATTAGTATTATTATTATTAATGTTATTGTTATTAATATGACGATTAAAGACAACTTTGAAACCTTTAGTGACTTTTATGTCTTCTTCTTTTTCCTCTACTAAAGTGTTAGACACAATTAAATTAGTTTAATTTCAGTTTTTCAAACATTTTATTTTAAAGCAAATTTTTGTTAAATATTATTTATATCCAACTCTATAACTCGCTTATGGTTGGTCCTACAAGAAAAATGCAAATAACTATTTTGTAGGAAATTTTATCAGCTTTAATTTTGAAAGAAAGATAAAAATTGATAGGAGTAACTGTTTTCGAGATATAAGCAAAAAACCAATAAGAAAACTGTGACTGTTACTGAACAAAAATGTAATTTGGTTTTCAATGTTTGAGACGAAGACGAAACTGCAGCATTTAAAAACGACTCTGAAGACTTCAGTGACTTTTATGTCACTTCCTTTTTCTTCTAATAAAGTATTGGACCCAATAAATTAAGTGTATTTTAAATCACAAGACATTTTCTGTTAAAGCACTTTTTTTTTAAATATTAATTATTTTCAATCATATATCTCGCTTATGGTTAGTCCTACATGAAAAATGCAAATAACTATTTTGTAGGAAATTTTATCAGCTTGAATTTTAGTAAAAAGATAAAAATTGATAGGAGTAACTGTTTTCGAGATATAAGCAAGAAACCAAAACACTGTTACCTTAATTAAGCGTTTGTATATAAGCAAATTTAGTAATATTAGTATTATTATTATTAATGTTATTGTTATTAATATGACAACTAAAGACAACTCTGAAACCTTTAGTGACTTTTATGTCTTTTCCTTTTTTCTCTACTAAAGTGTTAGACACAGTTAAATTAGTTTAATTTCAGTTTTTCAAACATTTTATTTTAAAGCAAATTTTTGTTGAATATTATTTATATCCAACTCTATAACTCGCTTATGGTTGGTCCTACAAGAAAAATGCAAATAACTATTTTGTAGAATATTTTATCAGCTTTAATTTTGAAAGAAAGACAAAAATTCATTGGAGTAACTGTTTTCGAGATATAAGCAAGAAACCAAAAAACTGTTACCTTAATAAAGCGCTTGCATATAAGCAGATTTAGTACTATTAGTATTATTATTATTAATGTTATTGTTATTAATATGACGACTAAAAACGATTCTGAAGACTTTGGTGACTTTTATGTCTTTTTCTTTTTTCTCTACTAAAGTGTTAGACACAATTAATTTAGTTTAATTTCAGTATTTCAAACATTTTATTTTTAAGCAAGTTTTTGTTAAATATTATTTATATCCAACTTTATAACTCGCTTATGGTTGGTCCTACAAGAAAAATGCAAATAACTATTTTGTAGGAAATGTTATCAGCTTTAATTTTGAAAGAAAGATAAAAATTGATAGGAGTAACTGTTTTCGAGATATAAGCAAAAAACCAAAGTAAAAACTGTTACCGTTTCAGAACAAAAATGTAATTCAGTTTTCAATGTTTGAGACGAAGACGAAAATGCAGCATTTAATATCGACTCTGAAGACTTCAGTGACTTATATGTCACCCCCTTTTTTTTTTTAATAAAGTATTGGACCTAATAAATTAAGTGTATTTTAAATCACAAGACATTTTCTGTTAAAGCACTTCTTTTTTAAATATTAATTATTTTCAATCTTATATCTCGCTTATGGTTAGTCCTACATAAAAAATGCAAATAACTATTTTGTAGGAAATTTTATCAGCTTGAATTTTAGTAAAAAGATAAAAATTGATAGGAGTAACTGTTTTCGAGATATGAGCAAGAAACCAAAACACTGTTACCTTAATTAAGCGTTTGCATATAAGCAAATTTAGTACTATTAGTATTATTATTATTAATGTTATTGTTATTAATATGACGATTAAAGACAACTTTGAAACCTTTAGTGACTTTTATGTCTTTTTCTTTTTCCTCTACTAAAGTGTTAGACACAATTAAATTAGTTTAATTTCAGTTTTTCAAACATTTTATTTTAAAGCAAATTTTTGTTAAATATTATTTATATCCAACTCTATAACTCGCTTATGATTGGTCCTACAAGAAAAATGCAAATAACTATTTTGTAGGAAATTTTATCAGCTTTAATTTTGACAAAAAGATAAAAATTGATAGGAGTAACTGTTTTCGAGATATAAGCAAAAAACCAAAGTAAAAACTGTTACCGTTTCAGAACAAAAATGTAATTCAGTTTTCAATGTTTGAGACGAAGACGAAAATGCAGCATTTAAAATCGACTCTGAAGACTTCAGTGACTTATATGTCACCCCCTTTTTTTTTAATAAAGTATTGGACCTAATAAATTAAGTGTATTTTAAATCACAAGACATTTTCTGTTAAAGCACTTCTTTTTTAAATATTAATTATTTTCAATCTTATATCTCGCTTATGGTTAGTCCTACACAAAAAATGCAAATAACTATTTTGTAGGAAATTTTATCAGCTTGAATTTTAGTAAAAAGATAAAAATTGATAGGAGTAACTGTTTTCGAGATATGAGCAAGAAACCAAAACACTGTTACCTTAATTAAGCGTTTGCATATAAGCAAATTTAGTACTATTAGTATTATTATATTAATGTTATTGTTATTAATATGACGATTAAATACAACTTTGAAACCTTTAGTGACTTTTATGTCTTCTTCTTTTTCCTCTACTAAAGTGTTAGACACAATTAAATTAGTTTAATTTCAGTTTTTCAAACATTTTATTTTAAAGCAAATTTTTGTTAAATATTATTTATATCCAACTCTATAACTCGCTTATGGTTGGTCCTACAAGAAAAATGCAAATAACTATTTTGTAGGAAATTTTATCAGCTTTAATTTTGAAAGAAAGATAAAAATTGATAGGAGTAACTGTTTTCGAGATATAAGCAAAAAACCAATAAGAAAACTGTGACTGTTACTGAACAAAAATGTAATTCGGTTTTCAATGATTGAGACGAAGACGAAACTGCAGCATTTAAAAACGACTCTGAAGACTTCAGTGACTTTTATGTCACTTCCTTTTTCTTCTAATAAAGTATTGGACCCAATAAATTAAGTGTATTTTAAATCACAAGACATTTTCTGTTAAAGCACTTTTTTTTTAAATATTAATTATTTTCAGTCATATATCTCGCTTATGGTTAGTCCTACATGAAAAATGCAAATAACTATTTTGTAGGAAATTTTATCAGCTTGAATTTTAGTAAAAAGATAAAAATTGATAGGAGTAACTGTTTTCGAGACATAAGCAAGAAACCAAAACACTGTTACCTTAATTAAGCGTTTGCATATAAGCAAATTTAGTACTATTAGTTTTATTATTATTAATGTTATTGTTATTAATATGACAACTAAAGACAACTCTGAAACCTTTAGTGACTTTTATGTCTTTTTCTTTTTCCTCTATTAAAGTGTTAGACACAATTAATTTAGTTTAATTCCGGTTTTTCAAGCATTTTATTTTAAAGCAAATTTTTGTTAAATATTATTTATATCCAACTCTATAACTCGTTTATGCTTGGTCCTACAAGAAATATGTAATTAACTATTTTGTTGGAAATTTTATCAGCTTTAATTTTAAAAGAAAGATAAAATTTGATAGAAGTAACTGTTTTCGAGATATAAGCAAAAAACCAATAAGAAAACTGTAACTGTTACTGAACAAAAATGTAATTCAATTTTCAATGTTTGAGACGAAGTCAAAAATGCACCATTTAAAAACGACTCTGAAGACTTCAGTGACTTTTATGTCACCTCCTTTTTCTTCTAATAAAGTATTGGACCCAACAAATTAAGTGTATTTTAAATCACAAGACATTTTCTGTTAAAACACTTTTTTTTAATTAATAATTATTTTCAAACTTATATCTCACTTATGGTTAGTTCTACATGAAAAATGCAAATAACTATTTTGTAGGAAATTTTATCACCTTTAATTTTGGTGAAAAAGTAAAAATTGATAGGAGTAACTGTTTTCGAGATATAGGCAAAAAACAAAAAAACTGTTACCTTAATTAAGCGCTTGCATATAAGCAAATTTAGTACTATTAGTATTGTTATTATAAATGTTATTGTTATTATATATGACGACTAAAGACAACTTTAAGACTTTAGTGACTTTTATGTCTCCTCCTTTTTCCTCTACTAAAGTGTTAGACACAATTAATTTAGTTTAATTTCGGTTTTTCAAACATTTTATTTTAAAGCAAATTTTTGTTAAATATTAAAAACTATAAAATGGCTTAGATTGCCTAAAAACACAGATCACACATGATCTTTTACATAAAAATGAGAAAACGCTCATGTAACACACAAAATAAGCTCCATTTTTCCTTTTTAAAAGTATTATTATTATTACTTTTGTTACTATTACTATTATTATTATTATTATTATTATTATTATTATTATTATTATTATTATTATTATTATTATTATTATTGTTATTATTATTATTATTATTATTATTATTATTATTATTATTATTATTAAAAACTTATATTAAACAGACAGAAAACGTCGTATTCTGACACAACTTAAAACACAGATCACACATGATCTTTTGCATAGAAATGAGAAAACGCTCATATAACACAAAATAAGCTTCATTTTGGCTTAGAAAACTAAGCTTACTTTTACTACTACTATTATTTTTATTTTTATTATTATTATTATTATTACTATTATTTTTATTATTATTATTACTATTATTATTATTATTATTATTATTATTATTATTATTATTATTATTATTATTATTATTATTATTATTATTAATATTATTATTATTAAAGACCGATTATAACTTTTGTATAGTAAATGTTTTTATACCAGTTTTAAAATGAGTTATTAATTTTAGACAATTTCTTGCCTAAAAACACAGATCACAGATGATCTCTTGCATAGAAATGAGAAAACGCTCAGATAACACAAAATAAGCATCATTTTTGCTTAGAAAAACTAAGCTTTAATTTAGAAAGAAATTTATTATTATAAGTATTATTATCATTATTATTATTATTATTATTATTATTATTATTATTATTATTATTATTATTGTTTCTTTTATTACTATTATTATTATTATTATTATTATTATTATTATTATTATTGTTATTATTATTATTATTATCATTATTATTATTATTAACTTTTGTATAGTAAATGTTTTTATACCAGTTTTAAAATGAGTTATTAATTTTATTCAATTTCTTGCCTAAAAACACAGATCACAGATGATCTCTTGCATAGAAATGAGAAAACGCTCATATAACACACAAAATAAGCATCATTTTTGCTTAGAAAAACTAAGCTTTAATTTAGAAAGAAATTCATTATTATAAGTATTATTATCATTATTATTATTATTATTATTATTATTATTATTATTATTATTATTATTATTATTATTATTATTATTACTATTATTATTATTATTATTATTACTATTATTATTATTATTATTATTATTATTATTATTATTATTATTATTATTATTATTATTATTATTATTAACTTTTGTATAGTAAATGTTTTTATACCAGTTTTAAAATGAGTTATTAATTTTAGACAATTTCTTGCCTAAAAATACAGATCACAGATGATTTCTTGCATAGAAATGAGAAAGCGCTCATATAACACACAAAATAAGCTTCATTTTTGCTTAGAAAACTAAGCTTACTTTTATTTCTATTATTATTTTTATTATTATTATTATTATTATTATTATTATTATTATTATTATTATTATTGTTATTATTATTATTATTATTATTATTATTATTATTAAAAACTTATATTAAACAGACAGAAAACGTCGTATTCTGACACAAAAAAACGAATTACGTTATAGACTTGACGAGAACGGCGTATCTCGGACCCTTATAGGACTCTTATAGGGTCAAAAATTATCAGTTTGGATTAAAACAAATTATTTTTGTTGACTCTCAGTCTGAATTGTTCATCAGTTCAAACAAAAACGGCTTACTTTAGACGATCTTTTGCTTTGAACAAGAAAACTTACATCGAACAGACTAAAAACGTATTAATCTGGCATAAAAGAGCAATTTATGTATCACTTTGGATAAAGGCAGCTAATCCTATTCGTTTCATTGCTTAAAATAGACAAAATTGTTAATAAATCTAACAAAAACGCTGTATTCTAGCACAAAATACTAATTACATTATAGTTTCGACGAGAATAGCTTATTTGGAATGATTCTATGCTTCCAAACGAGTAAATTTTTAATAAACAGATGCCAAACATCATGTTTTGTCCTATAAAGACATTTTATATTGCAGTTTGTATTAAAACAAAATATTTTCGTTGATTCTTTGTTAGAAGCAGCAAACCTAACATTAAAGAATCTGAAAACTTTGTATTCGGACACAAACCACCGAATTTTGTTTCAGTTTAGACAAAAACGGTTGATTTTCGACAATATTTTGCTTTGAACAAGAAAGCTTATATCAAACTGACTAAAAACGTCTTATTTTAGCACAAAACAAAAGATTTGCGTTATAGTCTTAACGAGAGCTGTTAATTTCAAACGGTTCTATGCTTTGAAACGAGTAAACTTTCACTGTACAGAGGAAAAACATCTTATTTCGCCTTTTAAAAACGATTCATGCCACAGTTTGGATAAAAACCAATTATTTTCGTTAATTTATTGTTACAAACATGAAACCTTACATCAAAGTAACTGAAAACCCCTTATTCAGGTACAGAAATTCGAATTACGTTTCAGTCTGAACAAAAACTGCTTACTTTAGACGATCCTTTGTTTTGAATACAAAAGCTTACATTAAAAAGATTAAAAACGTCTTATTCTGGCTGAAAACTGCAAATTATATATTACTCTAGATAAAAGCAATTTATCCTGATTACTCCTTTACTTAGAATAGAGTAAACTTGTATAAAACTTAATAAAAACTTTAAATTTCGTCTCAAAGAAATAATTTACGTTATAGTTTTGACCAGCACTGTTTATTTCAAACGATTTTATGATTCGAAACTAATGAACTTTTATGGGGCAGATGCAAAACCACATATTACATTATAAAGCGATGTTTTAAAGCAAATTATTACCTTTTGCAACAAGAAATTTCACGTCAAAGAAACTGAAAACATCGTATCCATGCACAAATATCGAATTACGTATCAGTTTAGGCAAATACAGCTTATTTTAAACGATTCCTTGCTATAAACAAGAAAAATTTTATCAAACATATTGAAAATGTCTTATTCTCAAAAATAAGAGCAAATTATGTATCAGTTTTAACAAAAGCGGATTACTCTGTTTGATTCTATGCTTAGAGTAGAGTAAACTACTATAAAACGTAATGAAAACTCTATATTCAAGCTCAAAAGAACAAATTACGTTATAGTTTTGACAAAAAAAAATTATTTCGGACGACTACATATTTCGAAGTAAGCAAACTTTAATTGAACAAGTGCAAAAGCTAATACTTTGCTTTAAAATAACGATTTATGTGGTAATATGGTATTTTGCATCTGTCCTATAAAAGTTTACTCGTTTCGCTCCATTGAATCATTCGAAATAAATTATTTTCACACAACAACGAAAATAATTTTTTTGTTTAAACTGTAACATGTCGTTTTTATAAAACGAACTAAGACGTTTGGCATCTGTTTAGTGAAAGTTTTCTCGTTTGGGGGCATAAAATCGTTTGAAATTAACAGTTCTGGTCAAAACTATAACGTAAATTATTTCTTTGAGACGAAATTTAAAGTTTTCATTAAGTTTTATACAAGTTTGCTCTATTCTAAGCAAAGGAGTAATCAGGATAAACTGCTTTTATCCAAAGTAATACATAATTTGCAGTTTTGAGCCAGAATAAAACGTTTTTAATCTTTTTAATGTAAGTTTTCGTGTTCAAAAGAAAGAATCGTCTAAAATAAGCAATTTGTGTCCAGACTGAAACGTAATTTGATTTTCTGGGCCTGAATAAGAGGTTTTCAGTTTCTTTGATGTAAGGTTTCTTGTTTGTAACAATGAATAAACGAAAATCATTGGTTTTAATCCAAACTGTGACATAAATCGTTTTTTAAAGGCGAAATCAGACGTTTTGCCTCTGTTCAGTGAAAGTATACTGGTTTCAAAGCATAGAATCGTTTGAAATTAACAGTTCTCGTCAAGACGGGTAAACTTTTATAGGACAGATGCAAAATACCATATTACCACATAAATCATTATTGTAAAGCAAAGTATTAGCTTTTGCACATGTTCAATTAAAGTTTGCTTACTTCGAAGTATGTAATCGTCCGAAATATTTTTTTTTGTCAAAACTATAACGTAATTTGTTCTTTTGAGCTTGAATATAGAGTTTTCATTACGTTTTATAGTAGTTTACTCTACTCTAAGCATAGAATCAAACAGAGTGATCCGCTTTTGTTAAAACTGATACATAATTTGCTCTTATTTTCGAGAATAAGACGTTTTCAATATGCTTGATAAAATTTTTCTTGTTTATAGCAAGGAATCGTTTAAAATAAGCTGTATTTGCCTAAACTGATACGTAATTAGATATTTATGTATGGATACGAAGTTTTCAGTTTCTTTGACGTGAAATTTCTTGTTGCAAAAGGTAATACTTTGCTTTAAAACAACGCTTTATATGGTAATATGTGGTTTTGCATCTGCCCCATAAAAGTTCATTAGTTTCGAATCATAATTTCGTTTGAAATAAACAGTGCTGGTCAAAACTATAACGTAAATTATTTCTTTGAGACGAAATTTAAAGTTTTCATTAAGTTTTATACAAGTTTACTCTATTCTAAGTAAAGGAGTAATCAGGATAAATTGCTTTTATCTAGAGTAATATATAATTTGCAGTTTTCAGCCAGAATAAGACGTTTTTAATCTTTTTAATGTAAGTTTTCGTGTTCAAAACAAAGGATCGTCTAAAATAAGCAGTTTTTGTCCAGACTGAAACGTAATTCGAATTTCTGTGCCTAAATAAGGGGTTTTCAGTTTCTTTGATGTAAGGTTTCTTGTTTGTAACAATGAATTAACAAAAATAATTGGTTTTTATCCAAACTGTGGCATGAATCAGCTTTAAGACTATAACGCAAATCTTTTGTTTTGTGCTAAAATAAGACGTTTTTAGTCAGTTTGATATAAGCTTTTTTGTTCAAAGCAAAATATTGTCGAAAATCAACCGTTTTTGTCTAAACTGAAACAAAATTCGGTGGTTTGTGTCCGAATACAAAGTTTTCAGATTCTTTAATGTTAGGTTTGCTGCTTCTAACAAAGAATCAACGAAAATATTTTGTTTTAATACAAACTGCAATATAAAATGTCTTTATAGGACAAAACATGATGTTTGGCATCTGTTTATTAAAAATTTACTCGTTTAGAAGCATAGAATCATTCCAAATAAGCTATTCTCGTCGAAACTATAATGTAATTAGTATTTTGTGCTAGAATACAGCGTTTTTGTTAGATTTATTAACAATTTTGTCTATTTTAAGCAATGAAACGAATAGGATTAGCTGCCTTTATCCAAAGTGATACATAAATTGCTCTTTTATGCCAGATTAATACGTTTTTAGGCTGTTCGATGTAAGTTTTCTTGTTCAAAGCAAAAGATCGTCTAAAGTAAGCCGTTTTTGTTTGAACTGATGAACAATTCAGACTGAGAGTCAACAAAAATAATTTGTTTTAATCCAAACTGATAATTTTTGACCCTATAAGAGTCCTATAAGAGTCCGAGATACGCCGTTCTCGTCAAGTCTATAACGTAATTCGTTTTTTTGTGTCAGAATACGACGTTTTCTGTCTGTTTAATATAAGTTTTTAATAATAATAATAATAATAACAATAATAATAATAATAATAATAATAATAATAATAATAATAATAATAACAATAATAATAATAATAATAATAATAATAATAATAATAATAATAATAATAAAAATAATAATAGAAATAAAAGTAAGCTTAGTTTTCTAAGCAAAAATGAAGCTTATTTTGTGTGTTATATGAGCGCTTTCTCATTTCTATGCAAGAAATCATCTGTGATCTGTATTTTTAGGCAAGAAATTGTCTAAAATTAATAACTCATTTTAAAACTGGTATAAAAATATTTACTATACAAAAGTTAATAATAATAATAATAATAATAATAATAATAATAATAATAATAATAATAATAATAATAATAATAATAGTAATAATAATAATAATAATAATAGTAATAATAATAATAATAATAATAATAATAATAATAATGATAATAATACTTATAATAATGAATTTCTTTCTAAATTAAAGCTTAGTCTTTCTAAGCAAAAATGATGCTTATTTTGTGTGTTATATGAGCGTTTTCTCATTTCTATGCAAGAGATCATCTGTGATCTGTGTTTTTAGGCAAGAAATTGAATAAAATTAATAACTCATTTTAAAACTGGTATAAAAACATTTACTATACAAAAGTTAATAATAATAATAATAATAATAATAATAATAATAATAATAATAATAATAATAATAATAATAATAGTAATAAAAGAAACAATAATAATAATAATAATAATAATAATAATAATAATAATAATAATAATAATAATAATAATAATGATAATAATACTTATAATAATAAATTTCTTTCTAAATTAAAGCTTAGTTTTTCTAAGCAAAAATGAAGCTTATTTTGTGTGTTATATGAGCGCTTTCTCATTTCTATGCAAGAAATCATCTGTGATCTGTATTTTTAGGCAAGAAATTGTCTAAAATTAATATCTCATTTTAAAACTGGTATAAAAACATTTACTATACAAAAGTTAATAATAATAATTATTATAATAATAATAATAATAATAATAATAATAATAATAATAATAGTAATAATAATAATAATAATAATAGTAATAATAATAATAATAATAATAATAATAATAATAATAATAATAATAATAATAATACTTATAATAATGAATTTCTTTCTAAATTAAAGCTTAGTTTTTCTAAGCAAAAATGATGCTTATTTTGTGTGTTATATGAGCGTTTTCTCATTTCTATGCAAGAGATCATCTGTGATCTGTGTTTTTAGGCAAGAAATTGAATAAAATTAATAACTCATTTTAAAACTGGTATAAAAACATTTACTATACAAAAGTTAATAATAATAATAATAATAATAATAATAATAATAATAATAATAATAATAATAATAATAATAGTAATAAAAGAAACAATAATAATAATAATAATAATAATAATAATAATAATAATAATAATGATAATAATACTTATAATAATAAATTTCTTTCTAAATTAAAGCTTAGTTTTTCTAAGCAAAAATGATGCTTATTTTGTGTTATCTGAGCGTTTTCTCATTTCTATGCAAGAGATCATCTGTGATCTGTGTTTTTAGGCAAGAAATTGTCTAAAATTAATAACTCATTTTAAAACTGGTATAAAAACATTTACTATACAAAAGTTATAATCGGTCTTTAATAATAATAATATTAATAATAATAATAATAATAATAATAATAATAATAATAATAATAATAATAATAATAATAGTAATAATAATAATAAAAATAATAGTAATAATAATAATAATAATAATAAAAATAAAAATAATAGTAGTAGTAAAAGTAAGCTTAGTTTTCTAAGCCAAAATAAAGCTTATTTTGTGTTATATGAGCGTTTTCTCATTTCTATGCAAAAGATCATGTGTGATCTGTGTTTTAAGTTGTGTCAGAATACGACGTTTTCTGTCTGTTTAATATAAGTTTTTAATAATAATAATAATAATAATAATAATAATAATAATAATAATAATAATAATAATAATAATAACAATAATAATAATAATAATAATAATAATAATAGTAATAGTAACAAAAGTAATAATAATAATAATACTTTTAAAAAGGAAAAATGGAGCTTATTTTGTGTGTTACATGAGCGTTTTCTCATTTTTATGCAAAAAATCATGTGTGATCTGTGTTTTTAGGCAATCTAAGCCATTTTATAGTTTTTAATATTTAACAAAAATTTGCTTTAAAATAAAATGTTTGAAAAACCGAAATTAAACTAAATTAATTGTGTCTAACACTTTAGTAGAGGAAAAAGGAGGAGACATAAAAGTCACTAAAGTCTTAAAGTTGTCTTTAGTCGTCATATTAATAACAATAACATTTATAATAACAATACTAGTAGTACTAAATTTGCTTATATGCAAGCGCTTAATTAAGGTAACAGTTTTTTTGTTTTTTGCCTATATCTCGAAAACAGTTACTCCTATCAATTTTTACTTTTTCACCAAAATTAAAGGTGATAAAATTTCCTACAAAATAGTTATTTGCTTTTTTCATGTAGAACTAACCATAAGCGAGATATAAGTTTGAAAATAATTATTAATTAAAAAAAAGTGTTTTAACAGAAAATGTCTTGTGATTTAAAATACACTTAATTTGTTGGGTCCAATACTTTATTAGAAGAAAAAGGAGGTGACATAAAAGTCACTGAAGTCTTCAGAGTCGTTTTTAAATGCTGCATTTTTGACTTCGTCTCAAACATTGAAAACTGAATTACATTTTTGTTCAGTAACAGTTACAGTTTTCTTATTGGTTTTTTGCTTATATCTCGAAAACAGTTACTCTTATCAAATTTTATCTTTCTTTCAAAATTAAAGCTGATAAAATTTCCAACAAAATAGTTATTTACATTTTTCTTGTAGGACCAAGCATAAACGAGTTATAGAGTTGGATATAAATAATATTTAACAAAAATTTGCTTTAAAATAAAATGCTTGAAAAACCAGAATTAAACTAAATTAATTGTGTCTAACACTTTAGTAGAGGAAAAAGGAGAAGACATAAAAGTCACTAAATGTTTCAGAGTCGTCTTTGGTCGTCATATTAATAACAATAACATTAATAATAATAATACTAATAGTACTAAATTTGCTTATATGCAAACGCTTAATTAACGTAACATTTTTTTGGTTTCTTGCTTATATCTCGAAAACAGTTACTCCTATCAATTTTTATCTTTTTTTCAAAATTAAAGCTAATAAAATTTCCTACAAAATAGTTATTTGCATTTTTTTGTAGGACCAACCATAAGCGAGTTATAGAGTTGGATATAAATAATATTTAACAAAAATTTGCTTTAAAATAAAATGTTTGAAAAACCGAAATTAAACTAAATTAATTGAGTCTAACACTTTAGTAGAGGAAAAAGAAAAAGACATAAAAGTCACTAAAGGTTTCAGAGTTGTCTTTAGTTGTCATATTAATAACAATAACATTAATAATAATAATACTAATAGTACTAAATTTGCTTATATGCAAACGCTTAATTAAGGTAACAGTGTTTTGGTTTCTTGCTTATATCTCGAAAACAGTTACTCCTATCAATTTTTATCTTTTTACTAAAATTCAAGCTGATAAAATTTCCTACAAAATAGTTATTTGCATTTTTCATGTAGGACTAACCATAAGCGAGATATATGATTGAAAATAATTATTATTTAAAAAAAAAGTGCTTTAACAGAAAATGTCTTGTGATTTAAAATACACTTAATTTATTGGGTCCAATAGTTTATTAGAAGGAAAAGGAAGTGACATAAAAGTCACTGAAGTCTTCAGAGTCGTTTTTAAATGCTGCAGTTTCGTATTCGTCTCAAACATTGAAAACTGAATTACATTTTTGTTCAGTAACAGTCACAGTTTTCTTATTGGTTTTTTGCTTATATCTCAAAAACAGTTCTCCTATCAATTTTTATTTTTCTGTCAAAATTAAAGCTGATAAAATTTCCTACAAAATAGTTATTTGCATTTTTCTTGTAGGACCAACCATAAGCGAGTTATAGAGTTGGATATAAATAATATTTAACAAAAATTTGCTTTAAAATAAAATGTTTGAAAAACTGAAATTAAACTAATTTAATTGTGTCTAACACTTTAGTAGAGGAAAAAGAAGAAGACATAAAAGTCACTAAAGGTTTCAAAGTTGTCTTTAATCGTCATATTAATAACAATAACATTAATAATAATAATACTAATAGTACTAATTTTGCTTATATGCAAACGCTTAATTAAGGTAACAGTGTTTTGGTTTCTTGCTCATATCTCGAAAACAGTTACTCCTATCAATTTTTATCTTTTTACTAAAATTCAAGCTGATAAAATTTCCTACAAAATAGTTATTTGCATTTTTTATGTAGGACTAACCATAAGCGAGATATAAGATTGAAAATAATTAATATTTAAAAAAGAAGTGCTTTAACAGAAAATGTCTTGTGATTTAAAATACACTTAATTTATTAGGTCCAATACTTTATTAAAAAAAAAAAAGGGGGTGACATATAAGTCACTGAAATCTTCAGAGTCGATTTTAAATGCTGCATTTTCGTCTTCGTCTCAAACATTGAAAACTGAATTACATTTTTGTTCTGAAACGGTAACAGTTTTTACTTTGGTTTTTTGCTTATATCTCGAAAACAGTTACTCCTATCAATTTTTATCTTTCTTTCAAAATTAAAGCTGATAACATTTCCTACAAAATAGTTATTTGCATTTTTCTTGTAGGACCAACCATAAGCGAGTTATAAAGTTGGATATAAATAATATTTAACAAAAACTTGCTTAAAAATAAAATGTTTGAAATACTGAAATTAAACTAAATTAATTGTGTTTAACACTTTAGTAGAGAAAAAAGAAAAAGACATAAAAGTCACCAAAGTCTTCAGAATCGTTTTTAGTTGTCATATTAATAACAATAACATTAATAATAATAATACTAATAGTACTAAATCTGCTTATATGCAAGCGCTTTATTAAGGTAACAGTTTTTTGGTTTCTTGCTTATATCTCGAAAACAGTTACTCCTATGAATTTTTGTCTTTCTTTCAAAATTAAAGCTGATAAAATATTCTACAAAATAGTTATTTACATTTTTCTTGTAGGACCAACCATAAGCGAGTTATAGAGTTGGATATAAATAATATTTAACAAAAATTTGCTTTAAAATAAAATGTTTGAAAAACTGAAATTAAACTAATTTAACTGTGTCTAACACTTTAGTAGAGAAAAAAGGAAAAGACATAAAAGTCACTAAAGGTTTCAGAGTTGTCTTTAGTTGTCATATTAATAACAATAACATTAATAATAATAATACTAATAGTACTAAATTTGCTTATGTGCAAACGCTTAATTAAGGTAACAGTGTTTTGGTTTCTTGCTTATATCTCGAAAACAGTTACTCCTATTAATTTTTATCTTTTTACTAAAATTCAAGCTGATAAAATTTCCTACAAAATAGTTATTTGCATTTTTCATGTAGGACTAACCATAAGCGAGATATAAGTTTGAAAATAATTAAAATTTAAAAAAAAGTGCTTCAACAGAAAATGTCTTGTGATTTAAAATACACTTAATTTATTGGGTCCAATACTTTATTAGAAGAAAAAAGAGGTGACAGAAAGGTCACTGAAGTCTTTAGAGTCGTTTGTAAATGCTGCATTTTCGTCTTCGTCTCAAACATTGAAAACTGAATTACATTTTTGTTCAGTAACTGTTACAGTTTTCTTATTGGTTTTTTGCTTATATCTCGAAAACAGTTACTCCTATCAATTTTTATCTTTCTTTTAAAATTAAAGCTGATAAAGCTTCCTACAAAATAGTTGTTTGCATTTTTCTTGTAGGACCAACCATAAGCGAGTTATAGAGTTGGATATAAATAATATTTAACAAAAATTTGCTTTAAATAAAATGTTTGAAAAACCGAAATTAAACTAAATTAATTGAGTCTAACACTTTAGTAGAGAAAAAAGAAAAAGACATAAAAGTCACCAAAGTCTTCAGAATCGTTTTTAGTCGTCATATTAATAACAATAACATTAATAATAATAATACTAATAGTACTAAATCTGCTTATATGCAAGCGCTTTATTAAGGTAACAGTTTTTTGGTTTCTTGCTTATATCTCGAAAACAGTTACTCCTATCAATTTTTATCTTTTTTTCAAAATTAAAGCTGATAAAATTTCCTACAAAATAGTTATTTGCATTTTTCTTGTAGGACCAACCATAAGCGAGTTATAGAGTTGGATATAAATAATATTTAACAAAAATTTGCTTTAAAATAAAATGTTTGAAAAACTGAAATTAAACTAATTTAATTGTGTCTAACACTTTAGTAGAGAAAAAAGAAGAAGACATAAAAGTCACTAAAGGTTTCAAAGTTGTCTTTAATCGTCATATTAATAACAATAACATTAATAATAATAATACTAATAGTACTAAATTTGCTTATATGCAAACGCTTAATTAAGGTAACAGTGTTTTGGTTTCTTGCTCATATCTCGAAAACAGTTACTCCTATCAATTTTTATCTTTTTACTAAAATTCAAGCTGATAAAATTTCCTACAAAATAATTATTTGCATTTTTTATGTAGGACTAACCATAAGCGAGATATAAGATTGAAAATAATTAATATTTAAAAAAGAAGTGCTTTAACAGAAAATGTCTTGTGATTTAAAATACACTTAATTTATTAGGTCCAATACTTTATTAGAAAAAAAGGAGGTGACATATAAGTCACTGAAGTCTTTAGAGTCGATTTTAAATGCTGCATTTTCGTCTTCGTCTCAAACATTGAAAACTGAATTATATTTTTGTTCTGAAACGGTAACAGTTTTTACTTTGGTTTTTTGCTTATATCTCGAAAACAGTTACTCCTATCAATTTTTATCTTTCTTTCAAAATTAAAGCTGATAACATTTCCTACAAAATAGTTATTTGCATTTTTCTTGTAGGACCAACCATAAGCGAGTTATAAAGTTGGATATAAATAATATTTAACAAAAACTTGCTTAAAAATAAAATGTTTGAAATACTGAAATTAAACTAAATTAATTGTGTCTAACACTTTAGTAGAGAAAAAAGAAAAAGACATAAAAGTCACCAAAGTCTTCAAAATCGTTTTTAGTCGTCATATTAATAACAATAACATTAATAATAATAATACTAATAGTACTAAATCTGCTTATATGCAAGCGCTTTATTAAGGTAACAGTTTTTTGGTTTCTTGCTTATATCTCGAAAACAGTTACTCCTATGAATTTTTGTCTTTTTTTCAAAATTAAAGCTGATAAAATTTCCTACAAAATAGTTATTTGCATTTTTCTTGTAGGACCAACCATAAACGAGTTATAGAGTTGGATATAAATAATATTTAACAAAAATTTGCTTTAAAATAAAATGTTTGAAAAACTGAAATTAAACTAATTTAATTGTGTCTAACACTTTAGTAGAGGAAAAAGGAAAAGACATAAAAGTCACTAAAGGTTTCAGAGTTGTCTTTAGTTGTCATATTAATAACAATAACATTAATAATAATAATACTAATAGTACTAAATTTGCTTATATGCAAACGCTTAATTAAGGTAACAATGTTTTGGTTTCTTGCTTATATCTCGAAAACAGTTACTCCTATCAATTTTTATCTTTTTACTAAAATTCAAGCTGATAAAATTTCCTACAAAATAGTTATTTGCATTTTTTATGTAGGACTAACCATAAGCGAGATATAAGATTGAAAATAATTAATATTTAAAAAAGAAGTGCTTTAACAGAAAATGTCTTGTGATTTAAAATACACTTAATTTATTAGGTCCAATACTTTATTAAAAAAAAAGGGGGTGACATATAAGTCACTGAAGTCTTCAGAGTCGATTTTAAATGCTGCATTTTCGTCTTCGTCTCAAACATTGAAAACTGAATTACATTTTTGTTCTGAAACGGTAACAGTTTTTACTTTGGTTTTTTGCTTATATCTCGAAAACAGTTACTCCTATCAATTTTTATTTTTTTTTCAAAATTAAAGCTGATAACATTTCCTACAAAATAATTATTTGCATTTTTCTTGTAGGACCAACCATAAGCGAGTTATAAAGTTGGATATAAATAATATTTAACAAAAACTTGCTTAAAAATAAAATGTTTGAAATACTGAAATTAAACTAAATTAATTGTGTCTAACACTTTAGTAGAGAAAAAAGAAAAAGACATAAAAGTCACCAAAGTCTTCAGAATCGTTTTTAGTCGTCATAATAATAACAATAACATTAATAATAATAATACTAATAATACTAAATCTGCTTATATGCAAGCGCCTTATTAAGGTAACAGTTTTTTGGTTTCTTGCTTATATCTCGAAAACAGTTACTCCTATGAATTTTTGTCTTTCTTTCAAAATTAAAGCTGATAAAATATTCTACAAAATAGTTATTTGCATTTTTCTTGTAGGACCAACCATAAGCGAGTTATAGAGTTGGATATAAATAATATTTAACAAAAATTTGCTTTAAAATAAAGTGTTTGAAAAACTGAAATTAAACTAATTTTACTGTTTCTAACACTTTAGTAGAGAAAAAACGAAAAGACATAAAAGTCACTAAAGGTTTCAGAGTTGTCTTTAGTTGTCATATTAATAACAATAACATTAATAATAATAATACTAATAGTTCTAAATTTGCTTGTATGCAAACGCTTAATTAAGGTAACAGTGTTTTGGTTTCTTGCTTATATCTCGAAAACAGTTACTCCTATAAATTTTTATCCTTTTACTAAAATTCAAGCTGATAAAATTTCCTACAAAATAGTTATTTGCATTTTTCATGTAGGACTAACCATAAGCGAGATATATGATTGAAAATAATTAATATTTAAAAAAAAGTGCTTTAACAGAAAATGTCTTGTGATTTAAAATACACTTAATTTATTGGGTCCAATACTTTATTAGAAGAAAAAGGAAGTGACATAAAAGTCACTGAAGTCTTCAGAGTCGTTTTTAAATGCTGCAGTTTCGTCTTCGTCTCAAACATTGAAAACCGAATTACATTTTTGTTCAGTAACAGTCACAGTTTTCTTATTGGTTTTTTGCTTATATCTCGAAAACAGTTACTCCTATCAATTTTTATCTTTTTTTCAAAATTAAAGCTGATAAAATTTCCTACAAAATAGTTATTTGCATTTTTCTTGTACGACCAACCATAAGCGAGTTATAGAGTTGGATATAAATAATATTTAACAAAAGTTTGCTTTAAAATAAAATGTTTGAAAAACTGAAATTAAACTAATTTAATTGTGTCTAACACTTTAGTAGAGGAAAAAGAAAAAGACATAAAAGTCACTAAAGGTTTCAAAGTTGTCTTTAATCGTCATATTAATAACAATAACATTAATAATAGTAATACTAATAGTACTAAATTTGCTAATATGCAAACGCTTAATTAAGGTAACAGTGTTTTGGTTTCTTGCTCATATCTCGAAAACAGTTACTCCTATCAACTTTTATCTTTTTACTAAAATTCAAGCTGATAAAATTTCCTACAAAATAATTATTTGCATTTTTTATGTAGGACTAACTATAAGCGAGATATAAGATTGAAAATAATTAATATTTAAAAAAGAAGTGCTTTAACAGAAAATGTCTTGTGATTTAAAATACACTTAATTTATTAGGTCCAATACTTTATTAGAAAAAAAGGGGGTGACATATAAGTCACTGAAGTCTTCAGAGTCGATTTTAAATGCTGCATTTTCGTCTTCGTCTCAAACATTGAAAACTGAATTAGATTTTTGTTCTGAAACGGTAACAGTTTTTACATTGGTTTTTTGCTTATATCTCGAAAACAGTTACTCCTATCAATTTTTATCTTTCTTTCAAAATTAAAGCTGATAACATTTCCTACAAAATAGTTATTTGCATTTTTCTTGTAGGACCAACCATAAGCGAGTTATAAAGTTGGATATAAATAATATTTAACAAAAACTTGCTTAAAAATAAAATGTTTGAAATACTGAAATTAAACTAAATTAATTGTGTCTAACACTTTAGTAGAGAAAAAAGAAAAAGACATAAAAGTCACCAAAGTCTTCAGAATCGTTTTTAGTCGTCATATTAATAACAATAACATTAATAATAATAATACTAATAGTACTAAATCTGCTTCTATGCAAGCGCTTTATTAAGGTAACAGTTTTTTGGTTTCTTGCTTATATCTCGAAAACAGTTACTCCTATGAATTTTTGTCTTTCTTTTAAAATTAAAGCTGATAAAATATTCTACAAAATAGTTATTTGCATTTTTCTTGTAGGACCAACCATAAGCGAGTTATAGAGTTGGACATAAATAATATTTAACAAAAATTTGCTTTAAAATAAAATGTTTGAAAAACTGAAATTAAACTAATTTAACTGTGTCTAACACTTTAGTAGAGAAAAAAGGAAAAGACATAAAAGTCACTAAAGGTTTCAGAGTTTTCTTTAGTTGTCATATTAATAACAATAACATTAATAATAATAATACTAATAGTACTAAATTTGCTTATATGCAAACGCTTAATTAAGGTAACAGTGTTTTGGTTTCTTGCTTATATCTCGAAAACAGTTACTCCTATCAATTTTTATCTTTTTACTAAAATTCAAGCTGATAAAATTTCCTACAAAATAGTTATTTGCATTTTTTATGTAGGACTAACCATAAGCGATATAAGATTGAAAATAATTAATATTTAAAAAAGAAGTGCTTTAACAGAAAATGTCTTGTGATTTAAAATACACTTAATTTATTGGGTCCAATACTTTATTAGAAGAAAAAGGAAGTGACATAAAAGTCACTGAAGTCTTCAGAGTCGTTTTTAAATGCTGCAGTTTCGTCTTCGTCTCAAACATTGAAAACCGAATTACATTTTTGTTCTGAAACGGTAACAGTTTTCACTTTGGTTTTTTGCTTATATCTCGAAAACAATTACTCCTATCAGTTTTTATCTTTTTTTCAAAATAAAGCTGATAAAATTTCCTACAAAATAGTTATTTGCATTTTTCTTGTAGGACCAACCATCAGCGAGTTATAAAGTTGGATATAAATAACATTTAACAAAAACTTGCTTAAAAATTAAATGTTTGAAATACTGAAATTAAACTAAATTAATTGTGTCTAACACTTTAGTAGAGAAAAAAGAAAAAGACATAAAAGTTACCAAAGTCTTCAGAATCGTTTTTAGTCGTCATATTAATAACAACAACATTAATAATAATAATACTAATAGTACTAAATCTGCTTATATGCAAGCGCTTTATTAAGGTAACAGTTTTTTGGTTTCTTGCTTATATCTCAAAAACAGTTACTCCTATGAATTTTTGTCTTTCTTTCAAAATTAATGCTGATAAAATATTCTACAAAATAGTTATTTGCATTTTTCTTGTAGGACCAACCATAAGCGAGTTATAGAGTTGGATATAAATAATATTTAACACTACTAAAGTGTTAGACACAATTAATTTAGTTTAATTTCAGTATTTCAAACATTTAATTTTTAAGCAAGTTTTTGTTAAATATTATTTATATCCAACTTTATAACTCGCTTATGGTTGGTCCTACAAGAAAAATGCAAATAATTATTTTGTAGGAAATTTTATCAGCTTTATTTAAAAAAAAAAATAAAAACTGATAGGAGTAACTGTTTTCGAGATATAAGCAAAAAACCAATAAGAAAACTGTGACTGTTACTGAACAAAAATGTAATTCGGTTTTCAATATTTGAGACGAAGACGAAAATGCATCATTTACAAACGACTCTAAAAACTTCAGTGACATTTCTGTCACCTCCTTTTTCTTCTAATAAAGTATTGGACCCAATAAATTAAGTGTATTTTAAATCACAAGACATTTTCTGTTAAAGCACATTGTTTTTTAAATATCAATTTTTTTTCAAACTTATATCTCGCTTATGGTTAGTCCTACATGAAAAATGCAAATAACTATTTTGTAGGAAATTTTATCAGCTTTAATTTTAGTGAAAAGATAAAAATTGATAGGAGTAACTGTTTTCGAGATATAAGCAAGAAACCAAAAAACTGTTACCTTAATTAAGGGCTTGCATATAAGCAAATTTAGTACTAAAAACAACTCTGAAGACTTTGGTGACTTTTATGTCTTTTTCTTTTTCCTCTACTAAAGTGTTAGACACAATTAATTTAGTTTAATTTCGGTTTTTCAAACATTTTATTTTAAAGCAAATTTTTGTTAAAGATTATTTATATCCAACTCTATAACTCGCTTACGGTTGGTCCTACAAAAAAAATGCGAATAACTATTTTGTAGAAAATTTTATCAGCTTTAATTTTGAAAGAAAGATAAAAATTGATAGGAGTAACTGTTTTCGAGATATAAGCAAAAAACCAATAAGAAAACTGTAACTGTTACTGAACAAAAATGTAATTCAGATTTCAATGTTCGACTCTGAAGACTTCAGTGACTTTTATGTCTCCTCCTTTTTTTTCTAATAAAGTATTGGACCCATTAAATTAAGTGTATTTTAAATCACAAGACATTTTCTGTTAAAGCACTTCTTTTTAAATATTAATTATTTTCAAACTTATATCTCGCTTATGGTTAGTCCTACAAGAAAAATGCAAATTAGTATTTTGTAGGAAATTTTATCAGCTTTAATTTTAGTAAAAAGATAAAAATTGATAGGAGTAACTGTTTTCGAGATATAAGCAAGAAACCAAAAAACTGTTACCTTAATTAAGCGCTTGCATATAAGCAAATTTAATAATATTAGTATTATTAATATTAATGTTATTGTTATTAATATGACGACTAAAAACGACTCTCAAGACTTTGGTGACTTTTATGTCTTCTCGTTTTTCCTCTACTAAAGTGTTAGTCTTAATTTAGTTTAATTTCGGTTTTTCAAACATTTTATTTTAAAGCAAATTTTTGTTAAAGATTATTTATATCCAACTCTATAACTCGCTTATGGTTGGTCCTACAAAAAAATGCAAATAACTATTTTGTAGGAAATTTTATCAGCTTTAATTTTGAAAAAAAGATAAAAATTGATTGGAGTAACTGTTTTCGAGATATAAGCAAGAAACCAAAAAACTGTTACCTTAATTAAGCGTTTGCATATAAGCAAATTTAGTACTATTAGTATTATTATTATTAATGTTATTGTTATTAATATGACGACTAAAAACGATTCTGAAGACTTTGGTGACTTTTATGTCTTTTTCTTTTTTCTCTACTAAAGTGTTAGACACAATTAAATTAGTTTAATTTCAGTTTTTCAAACATTTTATTTTAAAGCAAATTTTTGTTAAATATTATTTATATCCAACTCTATAACTCGCTTATGGTTGATCCTACAAGAAAAATGCAAATATCTATTTTGTAGGAAATTTTATCAGCTTTAATTTTGACAGAAAGATAAAAATTTATAGGAGTAACTGTTTTCGAGATATAAGCAAAAAACCAATGTAAAAACTGTTACCGTTTCAGAACAAAAATGTAATTCAGTTTTCAATGTTTGAGACGAAGACGAAAATGCAGCATTTAAAATCGACTCTGAAGACTTCAGTGACTTATATGTCACCCCCTTTTTTTCTAATAAAGTATTGGACCTAATAAATTAAGTGTATTTTAAATCACAAGACATTTTCTGTTAAAGCACTTCTTTTTTAAATATTAATTATTTTTAATCTTATATCTCGCTTATGGTTAGTCCTACATAAAAAATGCAAATAATTATTTTGTAGGAAATTTTATCGGCTTGAATTTTAGTAAAAAGATAAAAGTTGATAGGAGTAACTGTTTTCGAGATATGAGCAAGAAACCAAAACACTGTTACCTTAATTAAGCGTTTGCATATTAGCAAATTTAGTACTATTAGTATTATTATTATTAATGTTATTGTTATTAATATGACGATTAAAGACAACTTTGAAACCTTTAGTGACTTTTATGTCTTCTTCTTTTTCCTCTACTAAAGTGTTAGACACAATTAAATTAGTTTAATTTCAGTTTTTCAAACATTTTATTTTAAAGCAAATTTTTGTTAAATATTATTTATATCCAACTCTATAACTCGCTTATGGTTGATCCTACAAGAAAAATGCAAATATCTATTTTGTAGGAAATTTTATCAGCTTTAATTTTGACAGAAAGATAAAAATTGATAGGAGTAACTGTTTTCGAGATATAAGCAAAAAACCAATGTAAAAACTGTTACCGTTTCAGAACAAAAATGTAATTCAGTTTTCAATGTTTGAGACGAAGACGAAAATGCAGCATTTAAAATCGACTCTAAAGACTTCAGTGACTTATATGTCACCCCCTTTTTTTCTAATAAAGTATTGGACCTAATAAATTAAGTGTATTTTAAATCACAAGACATTTTCTGTTAAAGCACTTCTTTTTTAAATATTAATTATTTTCAATCTTATATCTCGCTTATGGTTAGTCCTACATAAAAAATGCAAATAATTATTTTGTAGGAAATTTTATCAGCTTGAATTTTAGTAAAAAGATAAAAGTTGATAGGAGTAACTGTTTTCGAGATATGAGCAAGAAACCAAAACACTGTTACCTTAATTAAGCGTTTGCATATTAGCAAATTTAGTACTATTAGTATTATTATTATTAATGTTATTGTTATTAATATTACGATTAAAGACAACTTTGAAACCTTTAGTGACTTTTATGTCCTCTTCTTTTTCCTCTACTAAAGTGTTAGACACAATTAAATTAGTTTAATTTCAGTTTTTCAAACATTTTATTTTAAAGCAAATTTTTGTTAAATATTATTTATATCCAACTCTATAACTCGCTTATGGTTGGTCCTACAAGAAAAATGCAAATAACTATTTTGTAGGAAATTTTATCAGCTTTAATTTTGAAAAAAAGATAAAAATTGATAGGAGTAACTGTTTTCGAGATATAAGCAAAAAACCAATAAGAAAACTGTGACTGTTACTGAACAAAAATGTAATTCGGTTTTCAATGTTTGAGACGAAGACGAAACTGCAGCATTTAAAAACGACTCTGAAGACTTCAGTGACTTTTATGTCACTTCCTTTTTCTTCTAATAAAGTATTGGACTCAATAAATTAAGTGTATTTTAAATCACAAGACATTTTCTGTTAAAGCACTTTTTTTTTAAATATTAATTATTTTCAATCATATATCTCGCTTATGGTTAGTCCTACATGAAAAATGCAAATAACTATTCTGTAGGAAATTTTATCAGCTTGAATTTTAGTAAAAAGATAAAAATTGATAGAAGTAACTGTTTTCGAGATATAAGCAAGAAACCAAAACACTGTTACCTTAATTAAGCGTTTGCATATAAGCAAATTTAGTACTATTAGTATTATTATTATTAATGTTATTGTTATTAATATGACAACTAAAGACAACTCTGAAACCTTTAGTGACTTTTATGTCTTTTCCTTTTTTCTCTACTAAAGTGTTAGACACAGTTAAATTAGTTTAATTTCAGTTTTTCAAACATTTTATTTTAAAGCAAATTTTTGTTAAATATTATTTATATCCAACTCTATAACTCGCTTATGGTTGGTCCTACAAGAAAAATGCAAATAACTATTTTGTAGAATATTTTATCAGCTTTAATTTTGAAAGAAAGACAAAAATTCATAGGAGTAACTGTTATCGAGATATAAGCAAGAAACCAAAAAACTGTTACCTTAATAAAGCGCTTGCATATAAGCAGATTTAGTACTATTAGTATTATTATTATTAATGTTATTGTTATTAATATGACGACTAAAAACGATTCTGAAGACTTTGGTGACTTTTATGTCTTTTTCTTTTTTCTCTACTAAAGTGTTAGACACAATTAATTTAGTTTAATTTCAGTATTTCAAACATTTTATTTTTAAGCAAGTTTTTGTTAAATATTATTTATATCCAACTTTATAACTCGCTTATGGTTGGTCCTACAAGAAAAATGCAAATAACTATTTTGTAGGAAATGTTATCAGCTTTAATTTTGAAAGAAAGATAAAAATTGATAGGAGTAACTGTTTTCGAAATATAAGCAAAAAACCAAAGTAAAAACTGTTACCGTTTCAGAACAAAAATGTAATTCAGTTTTCAATGTTTGAAACGAAGACGAAAATGCAGCATTTAAAATCGACTCTGAAGACTTCAGTGACTTATATGTCACCCCCTTTTTTTTTAATAAAGTATTGGACCTAATAAATTAAGTGTATTTTAAATCACAAGACATTTTCTGTTAAAGCACTTCTTTTTTAAATATTAATTATTTTCAATCTTATATCTCGCTTATGGTTAGTCCTACACAAAAAATGCAAATAACTATTTTGTAGGAAATTTTATCAGCTTGAATTTTAGTAAAAAAATACAAATTGATAGGAGTAACTGTTTTCGAGATATGAGCAAGAAACCAAAACACTGTTACCTTAATTAAGCGTTTGCATATAAGCAAATTTAGTACTATTAGTATTATTATTATTAATGTTATTGTTATTAATATGACGATTAAAGACAACTTTGAAACCTTTAGTGACTTTTATGTCTTCTTCTTTTTCCTCTACTAAAGTGTTAGACACAATTAAATTAGTTTAATTTCAGTTTTTCAAACATTTTATTTTAAAGCAAATTTTTGTTAAATATTATTTATATCCAACTCTATAACTCGCTTATGGTTGGTCCTACAAGAAAAATGCAAATAACTATTTTGTAGGAAATTTTATCAGCTTTAATTTTGAAAGAAAGATAAAAATTGATAGGAGTAACTGTTTTCGAGATATAAGCAAAAAACCAATAAGAAAACTGTGACTGTTACTGAACAAAAATGTAATTCGGTTTTCAATGTTTGAGACGAAGACGAAACTGCAGCATTTAAAAACGACTCTGAAGACTTCAGTGATTTTTATGTCACTTCCTTTTTCTTCTAATAAAGTATTGGACCCAATAAATTAAGTGTATTTTAAATCACAAGACATTTTCTGTTAAAGCACTTTTTTTTTAAATATTAATTATTTTCAATCATATATCTCGCTTATGGTTAGTCCTACATGAAAAATGCAAATAACTATTTTGTAGGAAATTTTATCAGCTTGAATTTTAGTAAAAAGATAAAAATTGATAGGAGTAACTGTTTTCGAGATATAAGCAAGAAACCAAAACACTGTTACCTTAATTAAGCGTTTGCATATAAGCAAATTTAGTAATATTAGTATTATTATTATTAATGTTATTGTTATTAATATGACAACTAAAGACAACTCTGAAACCTTTAGTGACTTTTATGTCTTTTCCTTTTTTCTCTACTAAAGTGTTAGACACAGTTAAATTAGTTTAATTTCAGTTTTTCAAACATTTTATTTTAAAGCAAATTTTTGTTGAATATTATTTATATCCAACTCTATAACTCGCTTATGGTTGGTCCTACAAGAAAAATGCAAATAACTATTTTGTAGAATATTTTATCAGCTTTAATTTTGAAAGAAAGACAAAAATTCATAGGAGTAACTGTTTTCGAGATATAAGCAAGAAACCAAAAAACTGTTACCTTAATAAAGCGCTTGCATATAAGCAGATTTAGTACTATTAGTATTATTATTATTAATGTTATTGTTATTAATATGACGACTAAAAACGATTCTGAAGACTTTGGTGACTTTTATGTCTTTTTCTTTTTTCTCTACTAAAGTGTTAGACACAATTAATTTAGTTTAATTTCAGTATTTCAAACATTTTATTTTTAAGCAAGTTTTTGTTAAATATTATTTATATCCAACTTTATAACTCGCTTATGGTTGGTCCTACAAGAAAAATGCAAATAACTATTTTGTAGGAAATGTTATCAGCTTTAATTTTGAAAGAATGATAAAAATTGATAGGAGTAACTGTTTTCGAGATATAAGCAAAAAACCAAAGTAAAAACTGTTACCGTTTCAGAACAAAAATGTAATTCAGTTTTCAATGTTTGAGACGAAGACGAAAATGCAGCATTTAATATCGACTCTGAAGACTTCAGTGACTTATATGTCACCCCCTTTTTTTTTAATAAAGTATTGGACCTAATAAATTAAGTGTATTTTAAATCACAAGACATTTTCTGTTAAAGCACTTCTTTTTTAAATATTAATTATTTTCAATCTTATATCTCGCTTATGGTTAGTCCTACATAAAAAATGCAAATAACTATTTTGTAGGAAATTTTATCAGCTTGAATTTTAGTAAAAAGATAAAAATTGATAGGAGTAACTGTTTTCGAGATATGAGCAAGAAACCAAAACACTGTTACCTTAATTAAGCGTTTGCATATAAGCAAATTTAGTACTATTAGTATTATTATTATTAATGTTAATGTTATTAATATGACGACTAAAGACAACTTTGAAACCTTTAGTGACTTTTATGTCTTCTTCTTTTTCCTCTACTAAAGTGTTAGACACAATTAAATTAGTTTAATTTCAGTTTTTCAAACATTTTATTTTAAAGCAAATTTTTGTTGAATATTATTTATATCCAACTCTATAACTCGCTTATGGTTGGTCCTACAAGAAAAATGCAAATAACTATTTTGTAGAATATTTTATCAGCTTTAATTTTGAAAGAAAGACAAAAATTCATAGGAGTAACTGTTTTCGAGATATAAGCAAGAAACCAAAAAACTGTTACCTTAATAAAGCGCTTGCATATAAGCAGATTTAGTACTATTAGTATTATTATTATTAATGTTATTGTTATTAATATGACGACTAAAAACGATTCTGAAGACTTTGGTGACTTTTATGTCTTTTTCTTTTTTCTCTACTAAAGTGTTAGACACAATTAATTTAGTTTAATTTCAGTATTTCAAACATTTTATTTTTAAGCAAGTTTTTGTTAAATATTATTTATATCCAACTTTATAACTCGCTTATGGTTGGTCCTACAAGAAAAATGCAAATAACTATTTTGTAGGAAATGTTATCAGCTTTAATTTTGAAAGAATGATAAAAATTGATAGGAGTAACTGTTTTCGAGATATAAGCAAAAAACCAAAGTAAAAACTGTTACCGTTTCAGAACAAAAATGTAATTCAGTTTTCAATGTTTGAGACGAAGACGAAAATGCAGCATTTAATATCGACTCTGAAGACTTCAGTGACTTATATGTCACCCCCTTTTTTTTTTAATAAAGTATTGGACCTAATAAATTAAGTGTATTTTAAATCACAAGACATTTTCTGTTAAAGCACTTCTTTTTTAAATATTAATTATTTTCAATCTTATATCTCGCTTATGGTTAGTCCTACATAAAAAATGCAAATAACTATTTTGTAGGAAATTTTATCAGCTTGAATTTTAGTAAAAAGATAAAAATTGATAGGAGTAACTGTTTTCGAGATATGAGCAAGAAACCAAAACACTGTTACCTTAATTAAGCGTTTGCATATAAGCAAATTTAGTACTATTAGTATTATTATTATTAATGTTAATGTTATTAATATGACGATTAAAGACAACTTTGAAACCTTTAGTGACTTTTATGTCTTCTTCTTTTTCCTCTACTAAAGTGTTAGACACAATTAAATTAGTTTAATTTCAGTTTTTCAAACATTTTATTTTAAAGCAAATTTTTGTTAAATATTATTTATATCCAACTCTATAACTCGCTTATGGTTGGTCCTACAAGAAAAATGCAAAAAACTATTTTGTAGGAAATTTTATCAGCTTTAATTTTGACAGAAAGATAAAAATTGATAGGAGTAACTGTTTTCGAGATATAAGCAAAAAACCAAAGTAAAAACTGTTACCGTTTCAGAACAAAAATGTAATTCAGTTTTCAATGTTTGAGACGAAGACGAAAATGCAGTATTTAAAATCGACTCTGAAGACTTCAGTGACTTATATGTCACCCCCTTTTTTTTTAATAAAGTATTGGACCTAATAAATTAAGTGTATTTTAAATCACAAGACATTTTCTGTTAAAGCACTTCTTTTTTAAATATTAATTATTTTCAATCTTATATCTCGCTTATGGTTAGTCCTACACAAAAAATGCAAATAACTATTTTGTAGGAAATTTTACCAGCTTGAATTTTAGTAAAAAGATAAAAATTAATAGGAGTAACTGTTTTCGAGATATGAGCAAGAAACCAAAACACTGTTACCTTAATTAAGCGTTTGCATATAAGCAAATTTAGTACTATTAGTATTATTATTATTAATGTTATTGTTATTAATATGACGATTAAAGACAACTTTGAAACCTTTAGTGACTTTTATGTCTTCTTCTTTTTCCTCTACTAAAGTGTTAGACACAATTAAATTAGTTTAATTTCAGTTTTTCAAACATTTTATTTTAAAGCAAATTTTTGTTAAATATTATTTATATCCAACTCTATAACTCGCTTATGGTTGGTCCTACAAGAAAAATGCAAATAACTATTTTGTAGGAAATTTTATCAGCTTTAATTTTGAAAAAAAGATAAAAATTGATAGGAGTAACTGTTTTCGAGATATAAGCAAAAAACCAATAAGAAAACTGTGACTGTTACTGAACAAAAATGTAATTCGGTTTTCAATGTTTGAGACGAAGACGAAACTGCAGCATTTAAAAACGACTTTGAAGACTTCAGTGACTTTTATGTCACTTCCTTTTTCTTCTAATAAAGTATTGGACCCAATAAATTAAGTGTATTTTAAATCACAAGACATTTTCTGTTAAAGCACTTTTTTTTTAAATATTAATTATTTTCAATCATATATCTCGCTTATGGTTAGTCCTACATGAAAAATGCAAATAACTATTTTGTAGGAAATTTTATCAGCTTGAATTTTAGTAAAAAGATAAAAATTGATAGGAGTAACTGTTTTCGAGACATAAGCAAGAAACCAAAACACTGTTACCTTAATTAAGCGTTTGCATATAAGCAAATTTAGTACAATTAGTATTATTATTATTAATGTTATTGTTATTAATATGACAACTAAAGACAACTCTGAAACCTTTAGTGACTTTTATGTCTTTTTCTTTTTCCTCTACTAAAGTGTTAGACTCAATTAATTTAGTTTAATTTCGGTTTTTCAAACATTTTATTTTAAAGCAAATTTTTGTTAAATATTATTTATATCCAACTCTATAACTCGCTTATGGTTGGTCCTACAAAAAAATGCAAATAACTGTTTTGTAGGAAATTTTATTAGCTTTAATTTTGAAAAAAAGATAAAAATTGATAGGAGTAACTGTTTTCGAGATATAAGCAAGAAACCAAAAAAATGTTACGTTAATTAAGCGTTTGCATATAAGCAAATTTAGTACTATTAGTATTATTATTATTAAAGTTATTGTTATTAATATGACGACTAAAGACGACTCTGAAACATTTAGTGACTTTTATGTCTTCTCCTTTTTCCTCTACTAAAGTGTTAGACACAATTAATTTAGTTTAATTCCGGTTTTTCAAGCATTTTATTTTAAAGCAAATTTTTGTTAAATATTATTTATATCCAACTCTATAACTCGTTTATGCTTGGTCCTACAAAAAAAATGTAAATAACTATTTTGTTGGAAATTTTATCAGCTTTAATTTTGAAAGAAAGATAAAATTTGATAGAAGTAACTGTTTTCGAGATATAAGCAAAAAACCAATAAGAAAACTGTAACTGTTACTGAACAAAAATGTAATTCAGTTTTCAATGTTTGAGACGAAGTCAAAAATGCACCATTTAAAAACGACTCTGAAGACTTCAGTGACTTTTATGTCACCTCCTTTTTCTTCTAATAAAGTATTGGACCCAACAAATTAAGTGTATTTTAAATCACAAGACATTTTCTGTTAAAACACTTTTTTTTAATTAATAATTATTTTCAAACTTATATCTCGCTTATGGTTAGTTCTACATGAAAAATGCAAATAACTATTTTGTAGGAAATTTTATCACCTTTAATTTTGGTGAAAAAGTAAAAATTGATAGGAGTAACTGTTTTCGAGATATAGGCAAAAAACAAAAAAACAGTTACCTTAATTAAGCGCTTGCATATAAGCAAATTTAGTACTATTAGTATTGTTATTATAAATGTTATTGTTATTAATATGACGACTAAAGACAACTTTAAGACTTTAGTGACTTTTATGTCTCCTCCTTTTTCCTCTACTAAAGTGTTAGACACAATTAATTTAGTTTAATTTCGGTTTTTCAAACATTTTATTTTAAAGCAAATTTTTGTTAAATATTAAAAACTATAAAATGGCTTAGATTGCCTAAAAACACAGATCACACATGATCTTTTGCATAAAAATGAGAAAACGCTCATGTAACACACAAAATAAGCACCATTTTTCCTTTTTAAAAGTATTATTATTATTATTACTTTTGTTACTATTACTATTATTATTATTATTATTATTAGTATTATTATTATTATTATTATTATTATTATTATTATTATTATTATTATTAAAAACTTATATTAAACAGACAGAAAACGTCGTATTCTGACACAACTTAAAACACAGATCACACATGATCTTTTGCATAGAAATGAGAAAACGCTCATATAACACAAAATAAGCTTCATTTTGGCTTAGAAAACTAAGCTTACTTTTACTACTACTATTATTTTTATTTTTATTATTATTATTATTATTACTATTATTTTTATTATTATTATTACTATTATTATTATTATTATTATTATTATTATTATTATTATTATTATTATTATTATTATTATTATTAATATTATTATTATTAAAGACCGATTATAACTTTTGTATAGTAAATGTTTTTATACCAGTTTTAAAATGAGTTATTAATTTTAGACAATTTCTTGCCTAAAAACACAGATCACAGATGATCTCTTGCATAGAAATGAGAAAACGCTCAGATAACACAAAATAAGCATCATTTTTGCTTAGAAAAACTAAGCTTTAATTTAGAAAGAAATTTATTATTATAAGTATTATTATCATTATTATTATTATTATTATTATTATTATTATTGTTTCTTTTATTACTATTATTATTATTATTATTATTATTATTATTATTATTATTAACTTTTGTATAGTAAATGTTTTTATACCAGTTTTAAAATGAGTTATTAATTTTATTCAATTTCTTGCCTAAAAACACAGATCACAGATGATCTCTTGCATAGAAATGAGAAAACGCTCATATAACACACAAAATAAGCATCATTTTTGCTTAGAAAAACTAAGCTTTAATTTAGAAAGAAATTCATTATTATAAGTATTATTATCATTATTATTATTATTATTATTATTATTATTATTATTATTATTTCTTTTATTACTATTATTATTATTATTATTATTATTATTATTATTATTATTATTATTATTATTACTATTATTATTATTATTATTATTACTATTATTATTATTATTATTATTATTAACTTTTGTATAGTAAATGTTTTTATACCAGTTTTAAAATGAGTTATTAATTTTAGACAATTTCTTGCCTAAAAATACAGATCACAGATGATTTCTTGCATAGAAATGAGAAAGCGCTTATATAACACACAAAATAAGCTTCATTTTTGCTTAGAAAACTAAGCTTACTTTTATTTCTATTATTATTTTTATTATTATTATTATTATTATTATTATTATTATTATTATTATTATTATTATTATTATTATTATTATTATTATTATTGTTATTATTATTGTTATTATTATTATTATTATTAAAAACTTATATTAAACAGACAGAAAACGTCGTATTCTGACACAAAAAAACGAATTACGTTATAGACTTAACGAGAACGGCGTATCTCGGACCCTTATAGGACTCTTATAGGGTCAAAAATTATCAGTTTGGATTAAAACAAATTATTTTTGTTGACTCTCAGTCTGAATTGTTCATCAGTTCAAACAAAAACGGCTTACTTTAGACGATCTTTTGCTTTGAACAAGAAAACTTACATCGAACAGACTAAAAACGTATTAATCTGGCATAAAAGAGCAATTTATGTATCACTTTGGATAAAGGCAGCTAATCCTATTCGTTTCATTGCTTAAAATAGACAAAATTGTTAATAAATCTAACAAAAACGCTGTATTCTAGCACAAAATACTAATTACATTATAGTTTCGACGAGAATAGCTTATTTGGAATGATTCTATGCTTCCAAACGAGTAAATTTTTAATAAACAGATGCCAAACATCATGTTTTGTCCTATAAAGACATTTTATATTGCAGTTTGTATTAAAACAAAATATTTTCGTTGATTCTTTATTAGAAGCAGCAAACCTAACATTAAAGAATCTGAAAACTTTGTATTCGGACACAAACCACCGAATTTTGTTTCAGTTTAGACAAAAACGGTTGATTTTCGACAATATTTTGCTTTGAACAAGAAAGCTTATATCAAACTGACTAAAAACGTCTTATTTTAGCACAAAACAAAAGATTTGCGTTATAGTCTTAACGAGAGCTGTTAATTTCAAACGGTTCTATGCTTTGAAACGAGTAAACTTTCACTGTACAGAGGAAAAACATATTATTTCGCCTTTTAAAAACGATTCATGCCACAGTTTGGATAAAAACCAATTATTTTCGTTAATTCATTGTTACAAACATGAAACCTTACATCAAAGTAACTGAAAACCCCTTATTCAGGTACAGAAATTCGAATTACGTTTCAGTCTGAACAAAAACTGCTTACTTTAGACGATCCTTTGTTTTGAATACAAAAACTTACATTAAAAAGATTAAAAACGTCTTATTCTGGCTGAAAACTGCAAATTATATA
The DNA here is from genome assembly GCF_031307605.1 of Tribolium castaneum. Taxonomy (NCBI): domain Eukaryota; kingdom Metazoa; phylum Arthropoda; class Insecta; order Coleoptera; family Tenebrionidae; genus Tribolium; species Tribolium castaneum. Next base: position 2,228,716 of record NC_087396.1, on the reverse strand, counting down.
TTACTCTAGATAAAAGCAATTTATCCTGATTACTCCTTTACTTAGAATAGAGTAAACTTGTATAAAACTTAATAAAAACTTTAAATTTCGTCTCAAAGAAATAATTTACGTTATAGTTTTGACCAGCACTGTTTATTTCAAACGATTTTATGATTCGAAACTAATGAACTTTTATGGGGCAGATGCAAAACCACATATTACAATATAAAGCGTTGTTTTAAAGCAAATTATTACCTTTTGCAACAAGAAATTTCACGTCAAAGAAACTGAAAACATCGTATCCATGCACAAATATCGAATTACGTATCAGTTTAGGCAAATACAGCTTATTTTAAACGATTCCTTGCTATAAACAAGAAAAATTTTATCAAACATATTGAAAATGTCTTATTCTCGAAAATAAGAGCAAATTATGTATCAGTTTTAACAAAAGCGGATTACTCTGTTTGATTCTATGCTTAGAGTAGAGTAAACTACTATAAAACGTAATGAAAACTCTATATTCAAGCTCAAAAGAACAAATTACGTTATAGTTTTGACAAAAAAAAATTATTTCGGACGACTACATATTTCGAAGTAAGCAAACTTTAATTGAACAAGTGCAAAAGCTAATACTTTGCTTTAAAATAACGATTTATGTGGTAATATGGTATTTTGCATCTGTCCTATAAAAGTTTACTCGTTTCGCTCCATTGAATCATTCGAAATAAATTATTTTGACACAACAACGAAAATAATTTTTTTGTTTAAACTGTAACATGTCGTTTTTATAAAACGAACTAAGACGTTTGGCATCTGTTTAGTGAAAGTTTTCTCGTTTGGGGGCATAAAATCGTTTGAAATTAACAGTTCTGGTCAAAACTATAACGTAAATTATTTCTTTGAGACGAAATTTAAAGTTTTCATTAAGTTTTATACAAGTTTGCTCTATTCTAAGCAAAGGAGTAATCAGGATAAACTGCTTTTATCCAAAGTAATACATAATTTGCAGTTTTGAGCCAGAATAAGACGTTTTTAATCTTTTTAATGTAAGTTTTCGTGTTCAAAAGAAAGAATCGTCTAAAATAAGCAATTTGTGTCCAGACTGAAACGTAATTTGATTTTCTGGGCCTGAATAAGAGGTTTTCAGTTTCTTTGATGTAAGGTTTCTTGTTTGTAACAATGAATAAACGAAAATCATTGGTTTTAATCCAAACTGTGACATAAAGCGTTTTTTAAAGGCGAAATCAGACGTTTTGCCTCTGTTCAGTGAAAGTATACTGGTTTCAAAGCATAGAATCGTTTGAAATTAACAGTTCTCGTCAAGACTATAACGCAAATCTTTAAAGTGATACAAAGAAATAATTTACGTAATAGTTTTGACCAGAACTGTTAATTTCAAACGATTTTATGCCCCCAAACGAGAAAACTTTCACTAAGCAGATGCCAAACGTCTTAGTTCGTTTTATAAAAGCGACTTATGTTACAGTTTAAACAAAAACAAATTATTTGTGTTGTTGTTGTGTCAAAATAATTTATTTCTAATGATTCAATGGAGCGAAACGGGTAAACTTTTATAGGACAGATGCAAAATACCATATTACCACATAAATCATTATTTTAAAGCAAAGTATTAGCTTTTGCACATGTTCAATTAAAGTTTGCTTACTTCGAAGTATGTAATCGTCCGAAATATTTTTTTTTGTCAAAACTATAACGTAATTTGTTCTTTTGAGCTTGAATATAGAGTTTTCATTACGTTTTATAGTAGTTTACTCTACTCTAAGCATAGAATCAAACAGAGTAATCCGCTTTTGTTAAAACTGATACATAATTTGCTCTTATTTTCGAGAATAAGACGTTTTCAATATGCTTGATAAAATTTTTCTTGTTTATAGCAAGGAATCGTTTAAAATAAGCTGTATTTGCCTAAACTGATACGTAATTAGATATTTATGTATGGATACGAAGTTTTCAGTTTCTTTGACGTGAAATTTCTTGTTGCAAAAGGTAATACTTTGCTTTAAAACAACGCTTTATATGGTAATATGTGGTTTTGCATCTGCCCCATAAAAGTTCATTAGTTTCGAATCATAATTTCGTTTGAAATAAACAGTGCTGGTCAAAACTATAACGTAAATTATTTCTTTGAGACGAAATTTAAAGTTTTCATTAAGTTTTATACAAGTTTACTCTATTCTAAGTAAAGGAGTAATCAGGATAAATTGCTTTTATCTAGAGTAATATATAATTTGCAGTTTTCAGCCAGAATAAGACGTTTTTAATCTTTTTAATGTAAGTTTTCGTGTTCAAAACAAAGGATCGTCTAAAATAAGCAGTTTTTGTCCAGACTGAAACGTAATTCGAATTTCTGTGCCTAAATAAGGGGTTTTCAGTTTCTTTGATGTAAGGTTTCTTGTTTGTAACAATGAATTAACAAAAATAATTTGTTTTTATTCAAACTGTGGCATGAATCAGCTTTAAGACTATAACGCAAATCTTTTGTTTTGTGCTAAAATAAGACGTTTTTAGTCAGTTTGATATAAGCTTTCTTGTTCAAAGCAAAATATTGTCGAAAATCAACCGTTTTTGTCTAAACTGAAACAAAATTCGGTGGTTTGTGTCCGAATACAAAGTTTTCAGATTCTTTAATGTTCTTTAATGTTAGGTTTGCTGCTTCTAACAAAGAATCAACGAAAATATTTTGTTTTAATACAAACTGCAATATAAAATGTCTTTATAGGACAAAACATGATGTTTGGCATCTGTTTATTAAAAATTTACTCGTTTGGAAGCATAGAATCATTCCAAATAAGCTATTCTCGTCGAAACTATAATGTAATTAGTATTTTGTGCTAGAATACAGCGTTTTTGTTAGATTTATTAACAATTTTGTCTATTTTAAGCAATGAAACGAATAGGATTAGCTGCCTTTATCCAAAGTGATACATAAATTGCTCTTTTATGCCAGATTAATACGTTTTTAGTCTGTTCGATGTAAGTTTTCATGTTCAAAGCAAAAGATCGTCTAAAGTAAGCCGTTTTTGTTTGAACTGATGAACAATTCAGACTGAGAGTCAACAAAAATAATTTGTTTTAATCCAAACTGATAATTTTTGACCCTATAAGAGTCCGAGATACGCCGTTCTCGTCAAGTCTATAACGTAATTCGTTTTTTTGTGTCAGAATACGACGTTTTCTGTCTGTTTAATATAAGTTTTTAATAATAATAATAATAATAACAATAATAATAATAATAATAATAATAATAATAATAATAATAATAATAATAATAATAATAATAATAATAATAAAAATAATAATAGAAATAAAAGTAAGCTTAGTTTTCTAAGCAAAAATGAAGCTTATTTTGTGTGTTATATGAGCGCTTTCTCATTTCTATACAAGAAATCATCTGTGATCTGTATTTTTAAGCAAGAAATTGTCTAAAATTAATAACTCATTTTAAAACTGGTATAAAAACATTTACTATACAAAAGTTAATAATAATAATAATAATAATAATAATAATAATAATAATAATAATAGTAATAATAATAATAATAATAATAGTAATAATAATAATAATAATAATAATAATAATAATAATAATAATAATAATAATGATAATAATACTTATAATAATGAATTTCTTTCTAAATTAAAGCTTAGTTTTTCTAAGCAAAAATGATGCTTATTTTGTGTGTTATATGAGCGTTTTCTCATTTCTATGCAAGAGATCATCTGTGATCTGTGTTTTTAGGCAAGAAATTGAATAAAATTAATAACTCATTTTAAAACTGGTATAAAAACATTTACTATACAAAAGTTAATAATAATAATAATAATAATAATAATAATAATAATAATAGTAATAAAAGAAACAATAATAATAATAATAATAATAATAATAATAATAATAATAATAATAATAATAATAATAATAATAATAATAATAATAATAAAATAATAATAATAATAATAATGATAATAATACTTATAATAATAAATTTCTTTCTAAATTAAAGCTTAGTTTTTCTAAGCAAAAATGAAGCTTATTTTGTGTGTTATATGAGCGCTTTCTCATTTCTATGCAAGAAATCATCTGTGATCTGTATTTTTAGGCAAGAAATTGTCTAAAATTAATATCTCATTTTAAAACTGGTATAAAAACATTTACTATACAAAAGTTAATAATAATAATAATTATAATAATAATAATAATAATAATAGTAATAATAATAATAATAATAATAATAATAGTAATAATAATAATAATAATAATAATAATAATAATAATAATAATAATAATAATAATAATAATAATAATAATAATAATAATAATAATAATAATAATAATAATAATAATAATAATAATAATACTTATAATAATGAATTTCTTTCTAAATTAAAGCTTAGTTTTTCTAAGCAAAAATGATGCTTATTTTGTGTGTTATATGAGCGTTTTCTCATTTCTATGCAAGAGATCATCTGTGATCTGTGTTTTTAGGCAAGAAATTGAATAAAATTAATAACTCATTTTAAAACTGGTATAAAAACATTTACTATACAAAAGTTAATAATAATAATAATAATAATAATAATAATAATAATAATAATAGTAATAAAAGAAACAATAATAATAATAATAATAATAATAATAATAATAATAATAATAATAATAATAATAATGATAATAATACTTATAATAATAAATTTCTTTCTAAATTAAAGCTTAGTTTTTCTAAGCAAAAATGATGCTTATTTTGTGTTATCTGAGCGTTTTCTCATTTCTATGCAAGAGATCATCTGTGATCTGTGTTTTTAGGCAAGAAATTGTCTAAAATTAATAACTCATTTTAAAACTGGTATAAAAACATTTACTATACAAAAGTTATAATCGGTCTTTAATAATAATAATATTAATAATAATAATAATAATAATAATAATAATAATAATAATAATAATAATAATAATAATAATAATAATAGTAATAATAATAATAAAAATAATAGTAATAATAATAATAATAATAAAAATAAAAATAATAGTAGTAGTAAAAGTAAGCTTAGTTTTTTAAGCCAAAATGAAGCTTATTTTGTGTTATATGAGCGTTTTCTCATTTCTATGCAAAAGATCATGTGTGATCTGTGTTTTAAGTTGTGTCAGAATACGACGTTTTCTGTCTGTTTAATATAAGTTTTTAATAATAATAATAATAATAATAATAATAATAATAATAATAATAATAATAATAATAATAATAATAATAATAATAATAATAATAACAATAATAATAATAATAATAATAATAATAATAATAATAATAATAATAATAATAATAGTAATAGTAACAAAAGTAATAATAATAATAATACTTTTAAAAAGGAAAAATGGAGCTTATTTTGTGTGTTACATGAGCGTTTTCTCATTTTTATGCAAAAGATCATGTGTGATCTGTGTTTTTAGGCAATCTAAGCCATTTTATAGTTTTTAATATTTAACAAAAATTTGCTTTAAAATAAAATGTTTGAAAAACCGAAATTAAACTAAATTAATTGTGTCTAACACTTTAGTAGAGGAAAAAGGAGGAGACATAAAAGTCACTAAAGTCTTAAAGTTGTCTTTAGTCGTCATATTAATAACAATAACATTTATAATAACAATACTAGTAGTACTAAATTTGCTTATATGCAAGCGCTTAATTAAGGTAACAGTTTTTTGGTTTTTTGCCTATATCTCGAAAACAGTTACTCCTATCAATTTTTACTTTTTCACCAAAATTAAAGGTGATAAAATTTCCTACAAAATAGTTATTTGCATTTTTCATGTAGAACTAACCATAAGCGAGATATAAGTTTGAAAATAATTATTAATTAAAAAAAAGTGTTTTAACAGAAAATGTCTTGTGATTTAAAATACACTTAATTTGTTGGGTCCAATACTTTATTAGAAGAAAAAGGAGGTGACATAAAAGTCACTGAAGTCTTCAGAGTCGTTTTTAAATGCTGCATTTTTGACTTCGTCTCAAACATTGAAAACTGAATTACATTTTTGTTCAGTAACAGTTACAGTTTTCTTATTGGTTTTTTGCTTATATCTCGAAAACAGTTACTCCTATCAAATTTTATCTTTCTTTCAAAATTAAAGCTGATAAAATTTCCAACAAAATAGTTATTTACATTTTTCTTGTAGGACCAAGCATAAACGAGTTATAGAGTTGGATATAAATAATATTTAACAAAAATTTGCTTTAAAATAAAATGCTTGAAAAACCAGAATTAAACTAAACTAATTGTGTCTAACACTTTAGTAGAGGAAAAAGGAGAAGACATAAAAGTCACTAAATGTTTCAGAGTCGTCTTTAGTCGTCATATTAATAACAATAACATTAATAATAATAATACTAATAGTACTAAATTTGCTTATATGCAAACGCTTAATTAACGTAACATTTTTTTGGTTTCTTGCTTATATCTCGAAAACAGTTACTCCTATCAATTTTTATCTTTTTTTCAAAATTAAAGCTAATAAAATTTCCTACAAAATAGTTATTTGCATTTTTTTGTAGGACCAACCATAAGCGAGTTATAGAGTTGGATATAAATAATATTTAACAAAAATTTGCTTTAAAATAAAATGTTTGAAAAACCGAAATTAAACTAAATTAATTGAGTCTAACACTTTAGTAGAGGAAAAAGAAAAAGACATAAAAGTCACTAAAGGTTTCAGAGTTGTCTTTAGTTGTCATATTAATAACAATAACATTAATTATAATAATACTAATAGTACTAAATTTGCTTATATGCAAACGCTTAATTAAAGTAACAGTGTTTTGGTTTCTTGCTTATATCTCGAAAACAGTTACTCCTATCAATTTTTATCTTTTTACTACAATTCAAGCTGATAAAATTTCCTACAAAATAGTTATTTGCATTTTTCATGTAGGACTAACCATAAGCGAGATATATGATTGAAAATAATTATTATTTAAAAAAAAAGTGCTTTAACAGAAATTGTCTTGTGATTTAAAATACACTTAATTTATTGGGTCCAATACTTTATTAGAAGAAAAAGGAAGTGACATAAAAGTCACTGAAGTTTTCAGAGTCGTTTTTAAATGCTGCAGTTTCGTATTCGTCTCAAACATTGAAAACTGAATTACATTTTTGTTCAGTAACAGTCACAGTTTTCTTATTGGTTTTTTGCTTATATCTCGAAAACAGTTCTCCTATCAATTTTTATCTTTCTGTCAAAATTAAAGCTGATAAAATTTCCTACAAAATAATTATTTGCATTTTTCTTGTAGGACCAACCATAAGCGAGTTATAGAGTTGGATATAAATAATATTTAACAAAAATTTGCTTTAAAATAAAATGTTTGAAAAACTGAAATTAAACTAATTTAATTGTGTCTAACACTTTAGTAGAGGAAAAAGAAGAAGACATAAAAGTCACTAAAGGTTTCAAAGTTGTCTTTAATCGTCATATTAATAACAATAACATTAATAATAATAATACTAATAGTACTAAATTTGTTTATATGCAAACGCTTAATTAAGGTAACAGTGTTTTGGTTTCTTGCTCATATCTCGAAAACAGTTACTCCTATCAATTTTTATCTTTTTACCAAAATTCAAGCTGATAAAATTTCCTACAAAATAGTTATTTGCATTTTTTATGTAGGACTAACCATAAGCGAGATATAAGATTGAAAATAATTAATATTTAAAAAAGAAGTGCTTTAACAGAAAATGTCTTGTGATTTAAAATACACTTAATTTATTAGGTCCAATACTTTATTAAAAAAAAAAAGGGGGTGACATATAAGTCACTGAAATCTTCAGAGTCGATTTTAAATGCTGCATTTTCGTCTTCGTCTCAAACATTGAAAACTGAATTACATTTTGGTTCTGAAACGGTAACAGTTTTTACTTTGGTTTTTTGCTTATATCTCAAAAACAGTTACTCCTATCAATTTTTATCTTTCTTTCAAAATTAAAGCTGATAACATTTCCTACAAAATAGTTATTTGCATTTTTCTTGTAGGACCAACCATAAGCGAGTTATAAAGTTGGATATAAATAATATTTAACAAAAACTTGCTTAAAAATAAAATGTTTGAAATACTGAAATTAAACTAAATTAATTGTGTTTAACACTTTAGTAGAGAAAAAAGAAAAAGACATAAAAGTCACCAAAGTCTTCAGAATCGTTTTTAGTCGTCATATTAATAACAATAACATTAATAATAATAATACTAATAGTACTAAATCTGCTTATATGCAAGCGCTTTATTAAGGTAACAGTTTTTTGGTTTCTTGCTTATATCTCGAAAACAGTTACTCCTATGAATTTTTGTCTTTCTTTCAAAATTAAAGCTGATAAAATATTCTACAAAATAGTTATTTGCATTTTTCTTGTAGGACCAACCATAAGCGAGTTATAGAGTTGGATATAAATAATATTTAACAAAAATTTGCTTTAAAATAAAATGTTTGAAAAACTGAAATTAAACTAATTTAACTGTGTCTAACACTTTAGTAGAGAAAAAAGAAAAAGACATAACAGTCACTAAAGGTTTCAGAGTTGTCTTTAGTTGTCATATTAATAACAATAACATTAATAATAATAATACTAATAGTACTAAATTTGCTTATATGCAAACGCTTAATTAAGGTAACAGTGTTTTGGTTTCTTGCTTATATCTCGAAAACAGTTACTCCTATCAATTTTTATTTTTTTACTAAAATTCAAGCTGATAAAATTTCCTACAAAATAGTTATTTGCATTTTTCATGTAGGACTAACCATAAGCGAGATATATGATTGAAAATAATTAATATTTAAAAAAAAAGTGCTTTAACAGAAAATGTCTTGTGATTTAAAATACACTTAATTTATTGGGTCCAATACTTTATTAGAAGAAAAAGGAAGTGACATAAAAGTCACTGAAGTCTTCAGAGTCGTTTTTAAATGCTGCAGTTTCGTCTTCGTCTCAAACATTGAAAACCGAATTACATTTTTGTTCAGTAACAGTCACAGTTTTCTTATTGGTTTTTTGCTTATATCTCGAAAACAGTTACTCCTATCAATTTTTATCTTTCTTTCAAAATTAATGCTGATAAAATTTCCTACAAAATAGTTTTTTGCATTTTTCTTGTAGGACCAACTATAAGCGAGTTATAGAGTTGGATATAAATAATATTTAACAAAAATTTGCTTTAAAATAAAATGTTTGAAAAACTGAAATTAAACTAATTTAATTGTGTCTAACACTTTAGTATAGGAAAAAGAAGAAGACATAAAAGTCACTAAAAGTTTCAAAGTTGTCTTTAATCGTCATATTAATAACAATAATATTAATAATAATAATACTAATAGTACTAAATTTGCTTATATGCAAACGCTTAATTAAGGTAACAGTGTTTTGGTTTCTTGCTTATATCTCGAAAACAGTTACTCCTATCAATTTTTATCTTTTTTTCAAAATTAAAGCTGATAAAATTTCCTACAAAATAGTTATTTGCATTTTTCTTGTAGGACAAACCATAAGCGAGCTATAGAGTTGGATATAAATAATATTTAACAAAAATTTGCTTTAAAATAAAATGTTTGAAAAACTGAAATTAAACTAATTTAATTGTGTCTAACACTTTAGTAGAGGAAAAAGAAGAAGACATAAAAATCACTAAAGGTTTCAAAGTTGTCTTTAATCGTCATATTAATAACAATAACATTAATAATAATAATACTAATAGTACTAAATTTGCTTATATGCAAACGTTTAATTAAGGTAACAGTGTTTTGGTTTCTTGCTCATATCTCGAAAACAGTTACTCCTATCAATTTTTATCTTTTTACTAAAATTCAAGCTGATAAAATTTCCTACAAAATAATTATTTGCATTTTTTATGTAGGACTAACCATAAGCGAGATATAAGATTGAAAATAATTAATATTTAAAAAAGAAGTGCTTTAACAGAAAATGTCTTGTGATTTAAAATACACTTAATTTATTAGGTCCAATACTTTATTAGAAAAAAAGGAGGTGACATATAAGTCACTGAAGTCTTCAGAGTCGATTTTAAATGCTGCATTTTCGTCTTCGTCTCAAACATTGAAAACTGAATTATATTTTTGTTCTGAAACGGTAACAGTTTTTACTTTGGTTTTTTGCTTATATCTCGAAAACAGTTACTCCTATCAATTTTTATCTTTCTTTCAAAATTAAAGCTGATAACATTTCCTACAAAATAGTTATTTGCATTTTTCTTGTAGGACCAACCATAAGCGAGTTATAAAGTTGGATATAAATAATATTTAACAAAAACTTGCTTAAAAATAAAATGTTTGAAATACTGAAATTAAACTAAATTAATTGTGTCTAACACTTTAGTAGAGAAAAAAGAAAAAGACATAAAAGTCACCAAAGTCTTCAAAATCGTTTTTAGTCGTCATATTAATAACAATAACATTAATAATAATAATACTAATAGTACTAAATCTGCTTATATGCAAGCGCTTTATTAAGGTAACAGTTTTTTGGTTTCTTGCTTATATCTCGAAAACAGTTACTCCTATGAATTTTTGTCTTTTTTTCAAAATTAAAGCTGATAAAATTTCCTACAAAATAGTTATTTGCATTTTTCTTGTAGGACCAACCATAAACGAGTTATAGAGTTGGATATAAATAATATTTAACAAAAATTTGCTTTAAAATAAAATGTTTGATAAACTGAAATTAAACTAATTTAATTGTGTCTAACACTTTAGTAGAGGAAAAAGGAAAAGACATAAAAGTCACTAAAGGTTTCAGAGTTGTCTTTAGTTGTCATATTAATAACAATAACATTAATAATAATAATACTAATAGTACTAAATTTGCTTATATGCAAACGCTTAATTAAGGTAACAGTGTTTTGGTTTCTTGCTTATATCTCGAAAACAGTTACTCCTATCAATTTTTATCTTTTTACCAAAATTCAAGCTGATAAAATTTCCTACAAAATAGTTATTTGCATTTTTCTTGTAGGACCAACCATAAGCGAGTTATAGAGTTGGATATAAATAATATTTAACAAAAATTTGCTTTAAAATAAAATGTTTGAAAAACTGAAATTAAACTAATTTAATTGTGTCTAACACTTTAGTAGAGGAAAAAGAAAAAGACATAAAAGTCACTAAAGGTTTCAAAGTTGTCTTTAATCGTCATATTAATAACAATAACATTAATAATAATAATACTAATAGTACTAAATTTGCTTATATGCAAACGCTTAATTAAGGTAACAGTGTTTTGGTTTCTTGCTCATATCTCGAAAACAGTTACTCCTATCAATTTTTATTTTTTAACTAAAATTTAAGCTGATAAAATTTCCTACAAAATAGTTATTTGCATTTTTTATGTAGGACTAACCATAAGCGAGATATAAGATTGAAAATAATTAATATTTAAAAAAGAAGTGCTTTAACAGAAAATGTCTTGTGATTTAAAATACACTTAATTTATTAGGTCCAATACTTTATTAAAAAAAAAAGGGGGTGACATATAAGTCACTGAAGTCTTCAGAGTCGATTTTAAATGCTGCATTTTCGTCTTCGTCTCAAACATTGAAAACTGAATTACATTTTTGTTCTGAAACGGTAACAGTTTTTACTTTGGTTTTTTGCTTATATCTCGAAAACAGTTACTCCTATCAATTTTTATCTTTTTTTCAAAATTAAAGCTGATAACATTTCCTACAAAATAGTTATTTGCATTTTTCTTGTAGGACCAACCATAAGCGAGTTATAAAGTTGGATATAAATAATATTTAACAAAAACTTGCTTAAAAATAAAATGTTTGAAATACTGAAATTAAACTAAATTAATTGTGTCTAACACTTTAGTAGAGAAAAAAGAAAAAGACATAAAAGTCACCAAAGTCTTCAGAATTGTTTTTAGTCGTCATATTAATAACAATAACATTAATAATAATAATACTAATAGTACTAAATCTGCTTATATGCAAGCGCTTTATTAAGGTAACAGTTTTTTGGTTTCTTGCTTATATCTCGAAAACAGTTACTCCTATGAATTTTTGTCTTTCTTTCAAAATTAAAGCTGATAAAATATTCTACAAAATAGTTATTTGCATTTTTCTTGTAGGACCAACCATAAGCGAGTTATAGAGTTGGATATAAATAATATTTAACAAAAATTTGCTTTAAAATAAAGTGTTTGAAAAACTGAAATTAAACTAATTTTACTGTTTCTAACACTTTAGTAGAGAAAAAACGAAAAGACATAAAAGTCACTAAAGGTTTCAGAGTTGTCTTTAGTTGTCATATTAATAACAATAACATTAATAATAATAATACTAATAGTTCTAAATTTGCTTATATGCAAACGCTTAATTAAGGTAACAGTGTTTTGGTTTCTTGCTTATATCTCGAAAACAGTTACTCCTATCAATTTTTATCTTTTTACTAAAATTTAAGCTGATAAAATTTCCTACAAAATAGTTATTTGCATTTTTCATGTAGGACTAACCATAAGCGAGATATATGAATGAAAATAATTAATATTTAAAAAAAAGTGCTTTAACAGAAAATGTCTTGTGATTTAAAATACACTTAATTTATTGGGTCCAATACTTTATTAGAAGAAAAAGGAAGTGACATAAAAGTCACTGAAGTCTTCAGAGTCGTTTTTAAATGCTGCAGTTTCGTCTTCGTCTCAAACATTGAAAAGCGAATTACATTTTTGTTCAGTAACAGTCACAGTTTTCTTATTGGTTTTTTGCTTATATCTCGAAAACAGTTACTCCTATCAATTTTTATCTTTCTTTCAAAATTAAAGCTGATAAAATTTCCTACAAAATAGTTATTTGCATTTTTCTTGTACGACCAACCATAAGCGAGTTATAGAGTTGGATATAAATAATATTTAACAAAAACTTGCTTAAAAATAAAATGTTTGAAATACTGAAATTAAACTAAATTAATTGTGTCTAACACTTTAGTTGAGAAAAAAGAAAAAGACATAAAATTCACCAAAGTCTTCAGAATCGTTTTTAGTCGTCATATTAATAACAATAACATTAATAATAATAATACTAATAGTACTAAATCTGCTTCTATGCAAGCGCTTTATTAAGGTAACAGTTTTTTGGTTTCTTGCTTATATCTCGAAAACAGTTACTCCTATGAATTTTTGTCTTTCTTTCAAAATTAAAGCTGATAAAATATTCTACAAAATAGTTATTTGCATTTTTCTTGTAGGACCAACCATCAGCGAGTTATAAAGTTGGATATAAATAACATTTAACAAAAACTTGCTTAAAAATTAAATGTTTGAAATACTGAAATTAAACTAAATTAATTGTGTCTAACACTTTAGTAGAGAAAAAAGAAAAAGACATAAAAGTTACCAAAGTCTTCAGAATCGTTTTTAGTCGTCATATTAATAACAACAACATTAATAATAATAATACTAATAGTACTAAATCTGCTTATATGCAAGCGCTTTATTAAGGTAACAGTTTTTTGGTTTCTTGCTTATATCTCGAAAACAGTTACTCCTATAAATTTTTGTCTTTCTTTCAAAATTAATGCTGATAAAATATTCTACAAAATAGTTATTTGCATTTTTCTTGTAGGACCAACCATAAGCGAGTTATAGAGTTGGATATAAATAATATTTAACACTACTAAAGTGTTAGACACAATTAATTTAGTTTAATTTCAGTATTTCAAACATTTAATTTTTAAGCAAGTTTTAAATATTAAATAAATATTATTTATATCCAACTTTATAACTCGCTTATGGTTGGTCCTACAAGAAAAATGCAAATAATTATTTTGTAGGAAATTTTATCAGCTTTATTTAAAAAAAAAAATAAAAACTGATAGGAGTAATTGTTTTCGAGATATAAGCAAAAAACCAAAGTGAAAACTGTTACCGTTTCAGAACAAAAATGTAATTCAGTTTTCAATGTTTGAGACGAAGACGAAAATGCAGCATTTAAAATCGACTCTGAAGACTTCAGTGACTTATATGTCACCCTCTTTTTCTTCTAATAAAGTATTGGACCTAATAAATTAAGTGTATTTTAAATCACAAGACATTTTCTGTTAAAGCACTTTTTTTTTAAATATTAATTATTTTCAAACTTATATCTCGCTTATGGTTAGTCCTACATGAAAAATGCAAATAACTATTTTGTAGGAAATTTTATCAGCTTGAATTTTAGTAAAAAAATAAAAATTGATAGGAGTAACTGTTTTCGAGATATAAGCAAGAAACCAAAACACTGTTACCTTAATTAAGCGTTTGCATATTAGCAAATTTAGTACTATTAGTATTATTATTATTAATGTTATTGTTATTAATATGACGATTAAAGACAACTTTGAAACCTTTAGTGACTTTTATGTCTTCTTCTTTTTCCTCTACTAAAGTGTTAGACACAATTAAATTAGTTTAATTTCAGTTTTTCAAACATTTTATTTTAAAGCAAATTTTTGTTAAATATTATTTATATCCAACTCTATAACTCGCTTATGGTTGATCCTACAAGAAAAATGCAAATATCTATTTTGTAGGAAATTTTATCAGCTTTAATTTTGACAGAAAGATAAAAATTGATAGGAGTAACTGTTTTCGAGATATAAGCAAAAAACCAATGTAAAAACTGTTACCGTTTCAGAACAAAAATGTAATTCAGTTTTCAATGTTTGAGACGAAGACGAAAATGCAGCATTTAAAATTGACTCTGAAGACTTCAGTGACTTATATGTCCCCCCTTTTTTTCTAATAAAGTATTGGACCTAATAAATTAAGTGTATTTTAAATCACAAGACATTTTCTGTTAAAGCACTTCTTTTTTAAATATTAATTATTTTCAATCTTATATCTCGCTTATGGTTAGTCCTACATAAAAAATGCAAATAATTATTTTGTAGGAAATTTTATCAGCTTGAATTTTAGTAAAAAGATAAAAGTTGATAGGAGTAACTGTTTTCGAGATATGAGCAAGGAACCAAAACACTGTTACCTTAATTAAGCGTTTGCATATTAGCAAATTTAGTACTATTAGTATTATTATTATTAATGTTATTGTTATTAATATTACGATTAAAGACAACTTTGAAACCTTTAGTGACTTTTATGTCTTCTTCTTTTTCCTCTACTAAAGTGTTAGACACAATTAATTTAGTTTAATTTCAGTATTTCAAACATTTTATTTTTTAGCAAGTTTTTGTTAAATATTATTTATATCCAACTTTATAACTCGCTTATGGTTGGTCCTACAAGAAAAATGCAAATAACTATTTTGTAGGAAATGTTATCAGCTTTAATTTTGAAAGAAAGATAAAAATTGATAGGAGTAACTGTTTTCGAGATATAAGCAAAAAACCAAAGTAAAAACTGTTACCGTTTCAGAACAAAAATGTAATTCAGTTTTCAATGTTTGAAACGAAGACGAAAATGCAGCATTTAAAATTGACTCTGAAGACTTCAGTGACTTATATGTCACCCCCTTTTTTTTTAATAAAGTATTGGACCTAATAAATTAAGTGTATTTTAAATCACAAGACATTTTCTGTTAAAGCACTTCTTTTTTAAATATTAATTATTTTCAATCTTATATCTCGCTTATGGTTAGTCCTACACAAAAAATGCAAATAACTATTTTGTAGGAAATTTTATCAGCTTGAATTTTAGTAAAAAGATAAAAATTGATAGGAGTAACTGTTTTCGAGATATGAGCAAGAAACCAAAACACTGTTACCTTAATTAAGCGTTTGCATATAAGCAAATTTAGTACTATTAGTATTATTATTATTAATGTTATTGTTATTAATATGACGATTAAAGACAACTTTGAAACCTTTAGTGACTTTTATGTCTTCTTCTTTTTCCTCTACTAAAGTGTTAGACACAATTAAATTAGTTTAATTTCAGTTTTTCAAACATTTTATTTTAAAGCAAATTTTTGTTAAATATTATTTATATCCAACTCTATAACTCGCTTATGGTTGGTCCTACAAGAAAAATGCAAATAACTATTTTGTAGGAAATTTTATCAGCTTTAATTTTGAAAGAAAGATAAAAATTGATAGGAGTAACTGTTTTCGAGATATAAGCAAAAAACCAATACGAAAACTGTGACTGTTACTGAACAAAAATGTAATTCGGTTTTCAATGTTTGAGACGAAGACGAAACTGCAGCATTTAAAAACGACTCTGAAGACTTCAGTGACTTTTATGTCACTTCCTTTTTCTTCTAATAAAGTATTGGACCCAATAAATTAAGTGTATTTTAAATCACAAGACATTTTCTGTTAAAGCACTTTTTTTTAAATATTAATTATTTTCAATCATATATCTCGCTTATGGTTAGTCCTACATGAAAAATGCAAATAACTATTTTGTAGGAAATTTTATCAGCTTGAATTTTAGTAAAAAGATAAAAATTGATAGGAGTAACTGTTTTCGAGATATAAGCCAGAAACCAAAACACTGTTACCTTAATTAAGCGTTTGCATATAAGCAAATTTAGTAATATTAGTATTATTATTATTAATGTTATTGTTATTAATATGACAACTAAAGACAACTCTGAAACCTTTAGTGACTTTTATGTCTTTTCCTTTTTTCTCTACTAAAGTGTTAGACACAGTTAAATTAGTTTAATTTCAGTTTTTCAAACATTTTATTTTAAAGCAAATTTCTGTTGAATATTATTTATATCCAACTCTATAACTCGCTTATGGTTGGTCCTACAAGAAAAATGCAAATAACTATTTTGTAGAATATTTTATCAGCTTTAATTTGGAAAGAAAGACAAAAATTCATAGGAGTAACTGTTTTCAAGATATAAGCAAGAAACCAAAAAACTGTTACCTTAATAAAGCGCTTGCATATAAGCAGATTTAGTACTATTAGTATTATTATTATTAATGTTATTGTTATTAATATGACGACTAAAAACGATTCTGAAGACTTTGGTGACTTTTATGTCTTTTTCTTTTTTCTCTACTAAAGTGTTAGACACAATTAATTTAGTTTAATTTCAGTATTTCAAACATTTTATTTTTAAGCAAGTTTTTGTTAAATATTATTTATATCCAACTTTATAACTCGCTTATGGTTGGTCCTACAAGAAAAATGCAAATAACTATTTTGTAGGAGATGTTATCAGCTTTAATTTTGAAAGGATGATAAAAATTGATAGGAGTAACTGTTTTCGAGATATAAGCAAAAAACCAAAGTAAAAACTGTTACCGTTTCAGAACAAAAATGTAATTCAGTTTTCAATGTTTGAGACGAAGACGAAAATGCAGCATTTAATATCGACTCTGAAGACTTCAGTGACTTATATGTCACCCCGTTTTTTTTTTAATAAAGTATTGGACCTAATAAATTAAGTGTATTTTAAATCACAAGACATTTTCTGTTAAAGCACTTCTTTTTTAAATATTAATTATTTTCAATCTTATATCTCGCTTATGGTTAGTCCTACATAAAAAATGCAAATAACTATTTTGTAGGAAATTTTATCAGCTTGAATTTTAGTAAAAAGATAAAAATTGATAGGAGTAACTGTTTTCGAGATATGAGCAAGAAACCAAAACACTGTTACCTTAATTAAGCGTTTGCATATAAGCAAATTTAGTACTATTAGTATTATTATTATTAATGTTAATGATATTAATATGACGATTAAAGACAACTTTGAAACCTTTAGTGACTTTTATGTCTTCTTCTTTTTCCTCTACTAAAGTGTTAGACACAATTAAATTAGTTTAATTTCAGTTTTTCAAACATTTTATTTTAAAGCAAATTTTTGTTAAATATTATTTATATCCAACTCTATAACTCGCTTATGGTTGGTCCTACAAGAAAAATGCAAATAACTATTTTGTAGGAAATGTTATCAGCTTTAATTTTGAAAAAAAGATAAAAATTGATAGGAGTAACTGTTTTCGAGATATAAGCAAAAAACCAAAGTAAAAACTGTTACCGTTTCAGAAAAAAATGTAATTCAGTATTCAATGTTTGAGACGAAGACGAAAATGCAGCATTTAAAATCGACTCTGAAGACTTCAGTGACTTATATGTCACTTCCTTTTTTTTCTAATAAAGTATTGGACCTAATAAATTAAGTGTATTTTAAATCACAAGACATTTTCTGTTAAAGCAATTCTTTTTTAAATATTAATTATTTTCAATCTTATATCTCGCTTATGGTTAGTCCTACATAAAAAATGCAAATAACTATTTTGTAGGAAATTTTATCAGCTTGAATTTTAGTAAAAAAATAAAAATTGATAGGAGTAACTGTTTTCGAGATATGAGCAAGAAACCAAAACACTGTTACCTTAATTAAGCGTTTGCATATAAGCAAATTTAGTACTATTATTATTATTATTATTAATGTTATTGTTATTAATATGACAATTAAAGACAACTTTGAAACATTTAGTGACTTTTATGTCTTCTTCTTTTTCCTCTACTAAAGTGTTAGACACAATTAAATTAGTTTAATTTCAGTTTTTCAAACATTTTATTTTAAAGCAAATTTTTGTTAAATATTATTTATATCCAACTCTATAACTCGCTTATGGTTGGTCCTACAAGAAAAATGCAAATAACTATTTTGTAGGAAATTTTATCAGCTTTAATTTTGAAAAAAAGATAAAAAATGATAGGAGTAACTGTTTTCGAGATATAAGCAAAAAACCAATAAGAAAACTGTGACTGTTACTGAACAAAAATGTAATTCGGTTTTCAATGTTTGAGACGAAGACGAAACTGCAGCATTTAAAAACGACTCTGAAGACTTCAGTGACTTTTATGTCACTTCCTTTTTCTTCTAATAAAGTATTGGACCCAATAAATTAAGTGTATTTTAAATCACTAGACATTTTCTGTTAAAGCACTTTTTTTTTAAATATTAATTATTTTCAATCATATATCTCGCTTATGGTTAGTCCTACATGAAAAATGCAAATAACTATTTTGTAGGAAATTTTATCAGCTTGAATTTTAGTAAAAAGATAAAAATTGATAGGAGTAACTGTTTTCGAGATATAAGCAAGAAACCAAAACACTGTTACCTTAATTAAGCGTTTGCATATAAGCAAATTTAGTACTATTAGTATTATTAATATTAATGTTATTGTTATTAATATGACAACTAAAGACAACTCTGAAACCTTTAGTGACTTTTATGTCTTTTCCTTTTTTCTCTACTAAAGTGTTAGACACAGTTAAATTAGTTTAATTTCAGTTTTTCAAACATTTTATTTTAAAGCAAATTTTTGTTAAATATTATTTATATCCAACTCTATAACTCGCTTATGGTTGGTCCTACAAGAAAAATGCAAATAACTATTTTGTAGAATATTTTATCAGCTTTAATTTTAAAAGAAAGACAAAAATTCATAGGAGTAACTGTTTTCGAGATATAAGCAAGAAACCAAAACACTGTTACCTTAATTAAGCGTTTGCATATAAGCAAATTTAGTACTATTAGTATTATTAATATTAATGTTATTGTTATTAATATGACAACTAAAGACAACTCTGAAACCTTTAGTGACTTTTATGTCTTTTCCTTTTTTCTCTACTAAAGTGTTAGACACAGTTAAATTAGTTTAATTTCAGTTTTTCAAACATTTTATTTTAAAGCAAATTTTTGTTAAATATTATTTATATCCAACTCTATAACTCGCTTATGGTTGGTCCTACAAGAAAAATGCAAATAACTATTTTGTAGAATATTTTATCAGCTTTAATTTTAAAAGAAAGACAAAAATTCATAGGAGTAACTGTTTTCGAGATATGAGCAAGAAACCAAAACACTGTTACCTTAATTAAGCGTTTGCATATAAGCAAATTTAGTACTATTAGTATTATTATTATTAATGTTATTGTTATTAATATGACAATTAAAGACAACTTTGAAACCTTTAGTGACTTTTATGTCTTCTTCTTTTTCCTCTACTAAAGTGTTAGACACAATTAAATTAGTTTAATTTCAGTTTTTCAAACATTTTATTTTAAAGCAAATTTTTGTTAAATATTATTTATATCCAACTCTATAACTCGCTTATGGTTGGTCCTACAAGAAAAATGCAAATAACTATTTTGTAGGAAATTTTATCAGCTTTAATTTTGAAAGAAAGATAAAAATTGATAGGAGTAACTGTTTTCGAGATATAAGCAAAAAACCAATAAGAAAACTGTGACTGTTACTGAACAAAAATGTAATTCGGTTTTCAATGTTTGAGACGAAGACGAAACTGCAGCATTTAAAAACGACTCAAGAAGACATAAAAGTCACTAAAGGTTTCAGAGTCGTCTTTAGTCGTCATATTATTAACAATAACATTAATAATAATAATACTATTAGTACTAAATTAGCTTATATGCAAACGCTTAATTAAGGTAACAGTTTTTTGGTTTCTTGCTTATATCTCGAAAACAGTTACTCCTATCAATTTTTATCTTTTTTTATTTTTATATCAAATTTTTGTTAAAGATTATTTATATCCAACTCTATAACTAGCTTATAGTTGGTCCTACAAAAAAATGCAAAAAACTATTTTGTAAAAAATTTTATCAGCTTTAATTTTGAAGGAAAGATAAAAATTGATAGGAGTAACTGTTTTCGAGATATAAGCAAAAAACCAAAGTGAAAACTGTAACAGTTACTAAACAAAGTGTAATTCAGTATTTAATGTTTGAGACGAAGACGAAAATGCAGCATTTACTGTCACCTCCTTTTTCTTCTAATTAAGTATTGGACCCAATAAATTAAGTGTATTTTAAATCACAAGACATTTTCTGTTAAAGCACATTTTTTTTAATTATTAATTATTTTCAAACTTATATCTTGCTTATGGTTAGTTCTACATGAAAAATGCAAATAACGATTTTGAAGAAAATTTTATCAGCTTTAATTTTGGTGAAAAGGTAAAAACTGATAGGAGTAACTGTTTTCGAGATATAAGCAAACAACAAAAAAACTGTTACCTTAATTAAGCGCTTGCATATAAGCAAATTTAGTACTAATAGTATTGTTATTATTAATGTTATTGTTTTTAATATGACGACTAAAGACGATTCTGAAGACTTTAATGACTTTTATGTCTCCTCCTTTTTCCTCTACTAAAGTGTTAGACACAATTAATTTAGTTTAATTTCGGTTTTTCAAACATTTTATTTTAAAGCAAATTTTTGTTTAATATTATTTATATCCAACTCTATAACTTGCTTATGCTTGGTCCTACAAGAAAAATGTAAATAACTATTTTGGTGTTTTTGAGATATAAGCAAAAAAACAAAGTGAAAACTGTTACAGTTACTTAACAAAAATGTAATTCAGTTTTCAATGTTTGAGACGAAGACGAAAATGCAGCATTTAAAAACGACTCTGAAGACTTCAGTGACTTTTATGTCACCTCCTTTTTCTTCTAATAAAGTATTGGACCCAATAAATTAAGTGTATTTTAAATCACAAGACATTTTCTGTTAAAGCACTTTTTTTTTAAATATTAATTATTTTCAAACTTATATCTCGCTTATGGTTAGTCCTACATAAAAAATGCAACAGTTTTTACTTTGGTTTTTTGCTTATATCTCGAAAACAGTTACTCCTATCAATTTTTATCTTTCTTTCAAAATTAAAGCTGATAACATTTCCTACAAAATAGTTATTTGCATTTTTCTTGTAGGACCAACCATAAGCGAGTTATAAAGTTGGATATAAATAATATTTAACAAAAACTTGCTTAAAAATAAAATGTTTGAAATACTGAAATTAAACTAAATTAATTGTGTCTAACACTTTAGTAGAGAAAAAAGAAAAAGACATAAAAGTCACCAAAGTCTTCAGAATCGTTTTTAGTCGTCATATTAATAACAATAACATTAATAATAATAATACTAACAGTACTAAATCTGCTTATATGCAAGCGCTTTATTAAGGTAACAGTTTTTTGGTTTCTTGCTTATATCTCGAAAACAGTTACTCCTATGAATTTTTGTCTTTCTTTCAAAATTAAAGCTGATAAAATATTCTACAAAATAGTTATTTGCATTTTTCTTGTAGGACCAACCATAAGCGAGTTATAGAGTTGGATATAAATAATATATAACAAAAATTTGCTTTAAAATAAAATGTTTGAAAAACTGAAATTAAACTAAT
Source organism: Tribolium castaneum (assembly GCF_031307605.1). Lineage (NCBI taxonomy): Eukaryota > Metazoa > Arthropoda > Insecta > Coleoptera > Tenebrionidae > Tribolium > Tribolium castaneum. The sequence goes on along the minus strand of NC_087396.1, from coordinate 2,206,532 downwards.
TTAATTGTGTCTAACACTTTAGTAGAGGAAAACGGAAAAAACATAAAAGTCACTAAAGGTTTCAGAGTTGTCTTTAGTTGTCATATTAATAACAATAACATTAATAATAATAATACTAGTAGTACTAAATTTGCTTATATGCAAACGCTTAATTAAGGTAACAGTGTTTTGGTTTCTTGCTTATATCTCGAAAACAGTTACTCCTATCAATTTTTATCTTTTTACTAAAATTCAAGCTGATAAAATTTCCTACAAAATAGTTATTTGCATTTTTCATGTAGGACTAACCATAAGCGAGATATAAGTTTGAAAATAATTAATAATTAAAAAAAAAGTGCTTTAACAGAAAATGTCTTGTGATTTAAAATACACTTAATATATTAGGTCCAATACTTTATTAGAAGAAAAAGGGGGTGACATATAAGTCACTGAAGTCTTCAGAGTCGATTGTAAATGCTGCATTTTCGTCTTCGTGTCAAACATTGAAAACTGAATTACATTTTTGTTCTGAAACGGTAACAGTTTTCACTTTGGTTTTTTGCTTATATCTCGAAAACAATTACTCCTATCAGTTTTTATTCTTTTTTTAAATAAAGCTGATAAAATTTCCTACAAAATAGTTATTTGCATTTTTCTTGTAGGACCAACCATAAGCGAGTTATAAAGTTGGATATAAATAATATTTAACAAAAACTTGCTTAAAAATTAAATAATACTATTAATATTATTATTATTAATGTTATTGTTATTAATATGACGACTAAAAACGATTCTGAAGACTTTGGTAACTTTTATGTCTTTTTCTTTTTTCTCTACTAAAGTGTTAGACACAATTAATTTAGTTTAATTTCAGTATTTCAAACATTTAATTTTTAAGCAAGTTTTTGTTAAATATTATTTATATCCAACTTTATAACTCGCTGATGGTTGGTCCTACAAGAAAAATGCAAATAACTATTTTGTAGGAAATTTTATCAGCTTTATTTTGAAAAAAAGATAAAAACTGATAGGAGTAATTGTTTTCGAGATATAGGCAAAAAACCAAAGTGAAAACTGTTACCGTTTCTGAACAAAAATGTAATTCAGTTTTCAATGTTTGAGACGAAGACGAAAATGCAGCATTTACAATCGACTCTGAAGACTTCAGTGACTTATATGTCACCCCCTTTTTCTTCTAATAAAGTATTGGACCTAATAAATTAAGTGTATTTTAAATCACAAGACATTTTCTGTTAAAGCACTTTTTTTTTAAATATTAATTATTTTCAAACTTATATCTCGCTTATGGTTAGTCCTACATGAAAAATGCAAATAACTATTTTGTAGGAAATTTTATCAGCTTGAATTTTAGTAAAAAGATAAAAATTGATAGGAGTAACTGTTTTCGAGATATAAGCAAGAAACCAAAACACTGTTACCTTAATTAAGCGTTTGCATATAAGCAAATTTAGTACTATTAGTATTATTATTATTAATGTTATTGTTATTAATATGACAACTAAAGACAACTCTGAAACCTTTAGTGACTTTTATGTCTTTTCCTTTTTCCTCTACTAAAGTGTTAGACACAGTTAAATTAGTTTAATTTCAGTTTTTCAAACATTTTATTTTAAAGCAAATTTTTGTTATATATTACTTATATCCAACTCTATAACTCGCTTATTGTTGGTTCTACAAGAAAAATGCAAATAACTATTTTGTAGAATATTTTATCAGCTTTAATTTTGAAAGAAAGACAAAAAATCATAGGAGTAACTGTTTTCGAGATATAAGCAAGAAACCAAAAAACTGTTACCTTAATAAAGCGCTTGCATATAAGCAGATTTAGTACTGTTAGTATTATTATTATTAATGTTATTGTTATTAATATGACGACTAAAAACGATTCTGAAGACTTTGGTGACTTTTATGTCTTTTTCTTTTTTCTCTACTAAAGTGTTAGACACAATTAATGTAGTTTAATTTCAGTATTTCAAACATTTTATTTTTAAGCAAGTTTTTGTTAAATATTATTTATATCCAACTTTATAACTCGCTTATGGTTGGTCCTACAAGGAAAATGCAAATAACTATTTTGTAGGAAATGTTATCAGCTTTAATTTTGAAAGAAAGATAAAAATTGATAGGAGTAACTGTTTTCGAGATATAAGCAAAAAACCAAAGTAAAAACTGTTACCGTTTCAGAACAAAAATGTAATTTAGTTTTCAATGTTTGAGACGAAGACGAAAATGCAGCATTTAAAATCGACTCTGAAGACTTCAGTGACTTATATGTCACCCCCTTTTTTTTCTAATAAAGTATTGGACCTAATAAATTAAGTGTATTTTAAATCACAAGACATTTTCTGTTAAAGCACTTCTTTTTTAAATATTAATTATTTTCAATCTTATATCTCGCTTATGGTTAATCCTACATAAAAAATGCAAATAACTATTTTGTAGGAAACTTTATCAGCTTGAATTTTAGTAAAAAGATAAAAATTGAGAGGAGTAACTGTTTTCGAGATATGAGCAAGAAACCAAAACACTGTTACCTTAATTAAGCGTTTGTATATAAGCAAATTTAGTTCTATTAGTATTATTATTATTAATGTTATTGTTATTAATATGACGATTAAAGACAACTTTGAAACCTTTAGTGATTTTTATGTCGTCTTCTTTTTCTTCGACTAAAGTGTTAGACACAGTTAAATTAGTTTAATTTCAGTTTTTCAAACATTTTATTTTAAAGCAAATTTTTGTTAAATATTATTTATATCCAACTCTATAACTCGCTTATGGTTGGTCCTACAAGAAAAATGCAAATGACTATTTTGTAGAATATTTTATCAGCTTTAATTTTGAAAGAAAGACAAAAATTCATAGGAGTAACTGTTTTCGAGATATAAGCAAGAAACCAAAAAACTGTTACCTTAATAAAGCGCTTGCATATAAGCAGATTTAGTACTATTAGTATTATTATTATTAATGTTATTGTTATTAATATGACGACTAAAAACGATTCTGAAGACTTTGGTGACTTTTATGTCTTTTTCTTTTTTCTCTACTAAAGTGTTAGACTCAATTAATTTAGTTTAATTTCGGTTTTTCAAACATTTTATTTAAAGCAAATTTTTGTTGAATATTATTTATATCCAACTCTATAACTCGCTTATGGTTGGTCCTACAAGAAAAATGCAAACAACTATTTTGTAGGAAATTTTATCAGCTTTAATTTTGAAAGAAAGATAAAAATTGATAGGAGTAACTGTTTTTGAGATATAAGCAAAAAACCAATAAGAAAACTGTGACTGTTACTGAACAAAAATGTAATTCGGTTTTCAATGTTTGAGACGAAGACGAAACTGCAGCATTTAAAAACGACTCTGAAGACTTCAGTGACTTTTATGTCACTTCCTTTTTCTTCTAATAAAGTATTGGACCCAATAAATTAAGTGTATTTTAAATCACAAGACATTTTCTGTTAAAGCACTTCTTTTTTAAATATTAATTATTTTCAATCTTATATCTCGCTTATGGTTAGTCCTACATAAAAAATGCAAATAACTATTTTGTAGGAAATTTTATCAGCTTGAATTTTAGTAAAAAGATAAAAATTGATAGGAGTAACTGTTTTCGAGATATAAGCAAGAAACCAAAACACTGTTACCTTAATTAAGCGTTTGCATATAAGCAAATTTAGTACTATTAGTATTATTATTATTAATGTTATTGTTATTAATATGACAACTAAAGACAACTCTGAAACCTTTAGTGACTTTTATGTCTTTTCTTTTTTTCTCTACTAAAGTGTTAGACACAGTTAAATTAGTTTAATTTCAGTTTTTCAAACATTTTATTTTAAAGCAAATTTTTGTTAAATATTATTTATATCCAACTCTATAACTCGCTTATGGTTGGTCCTACAAGAAAAATGCAAATAACTATTTTGTAGAATATTTTATCAGCTTTAATTTTGAAAGAAAGACAAAAATTCATAGGAGTAACTCTTTTCGAGATATAAGCAAGAAACCAAAAAACTGTTACCTTAATAATGCGCTTGCATATAAGCAGATTTAGTACTATTAGTATTATTATTATTAATGTTATTATTATTAATATGACGACTAAAAACGATTCTGAAGACTTTGGTGACTTTTATGCCTTTTTCTTTTTTCTCTACTAAAGTGTTAGACACAATTAATTTAGTTTAATTTCAGTATTTCAAACATTTTATTTTTAAGCAAGTTTTTGTTAAATATTATTTATATCCAACTTTATAACTCGCTTATGGTTGGTCCTACAAGAAAAATGCAAATAACTATTTTGTAGGAAATGTTATCAGCTTTAATTTTGAAAGAAAGATAAAAATTGATAGGAGTAACTGTTTTCGAGATATGAGCAAGAAACCAAAACACTGTTACCTTAATTAAGCGTTTGCATATAAGCAAATTTAGTACTATTAATATTATTATTATTAATGTTATTGTTATTAATATGACGATTAAAGACAACTTTGAAACCTTTAGTGACTTTTATGTCTTCTTCTTTTTCCTCTACTAAAGTGTTAGACACAATTAAATTAGTTTAATTTCAGTTTTTCAAACATTTTATTTTAAAGCAAATTTTTGTTAAATATTATTTATATCCAACTCTATAACTCGCTTATGGTTGGTCCTACAAGAAAAATGCAAATAACTATTTTGTAGGAAATTTTATCAGCTTTAATTTTGACAGAAAGATAAAAATTGATAGGAGTAACTGTTTTCGAGATATAAGCAAAAAACCAATAAGAAAACTGTGACTGTTACTGAACAAAAATGTAATTCAGTTTTCAATGTTTGAGACGAAGACGAAACTGCAGCATTTAAAAACGACTCTGAAGACTTCAGTGACTTTTATGTCACTTCCTTTTTCTTCTAATAAAGTATTGGACCCAATAAATTAAGTGTATTTTAAATCACAAGACATTTTCTGTTAAAGCACTTTTTTTTTAAATATTAATTATTTTCAATCATATATCTCGCTTATGGTTAGTCCTACATGAAAAATGCAAATAACTATTTTATAGGAAATTTTATCAGCTTGAATTTTAGTAAAAAGATAAAAATTGATAGGAGTAACTGTTTTCGAGATATAAGCAAGAAACCAAAACACTGTTACCTTAATTAAGCGTTTGCATATAAGCAAATTTAGTACTATTAGTATTATTATTATTAATGTTATTGTTATTAATATGACAACTAAAGACAACTCTGAAACTTTTAGTGACTTTTATGTCTTTTCCTTTTTCCTCTACTAAAGTGTTAGACACAATTAAATTTGTTTAATTTCAGTTTTTCAAACATTTTATTTTAAAGCAAATTTTTGTTAAAAATTATATATATTCAACTCTATAACTCGCTTATGGTTGGTCCTACAAGAAAAATGCAAATAACTATTTTTTAGGAAATTTTATCAGCTTTAATTTTGAAAAAAAAACAAAAATTCATAGGAGTAACTGTTTTCGAGATATAAGCAAGAAACCAAAAAACTGTTACCTTAATAAAACGCTTGCATATAAGCAGATTTAGTACTATTAGTATTATTATTATTAATGTTATTGTTATTAATATGACGACTAAAAACGATTCTGAAGACTTTGGTGACTTTTATGTCTTTTTCTTTTTTTTCTACTAAAGTGTTAGACACAATTAATTTAGTTTAATTTCAGTATTTCAAACATTTTATTTTTAAGCAAGTTTTTGTTAAATATTATTTATATCCAACTTTATAACTCGCTTATGGTTGGTCCCACAAGAAAAATGCAAATAACTATTTTGTAGGAAATGTTATCAGCTTTAATTGTGAAAGAAAGATAAAAATTGATAGGAGTAACTGTTTTCGAGATATGAGCAAGAAACCAAAACACTGTTACCTTAATTAAGCGTTTGCATATAAGCAAATTTAGTACTATTAGTATTATTATTATTAATGTTATTGTTATTAATATGACGATTAAAGACAACTTTGAAACCTTTAGTGACTTTTATGTCTTCTTCATTTTCCTCTACTAAAGTGTTAGACACAATTAAATTAGTTTAATTTCAGTTTTTCAAACATTTTATTTTAAAGCAAATTTTTGTTAAATATTATTTATATCCAACTTTATAACTCGCGTATGGTTGATCCTACAAGAAAAATGCAAATATCTATTTTGTAGGAAATTTTATCAGCTTTAATTTTGAAAAAAAGACAAAAATTTATAGGAGTAACTGTTTTCGAGATATAAGCAAAAAACCAAAAAACTGTTACCTTAATAAAGCGCTTTCATATAAGCAAATTTAGTACTATTAGTATTATTATTATTAATGTTATTGTTATTAAAATTACGACTAAAAAAGACTCTAAAGACTTTGGTGACTTTTATGTCTTCTCCTTTTTCCTATACTAAAGTGTTAGACTCAATTAATTTAGTTTAATTTCGGTTTTTCAAACATTTTATTTTAAAGCAAATTTTTGTTGAAGATTATTTATATCCAACTCTATAACTCGCTTATGGTTGGTCTTTCAAAAAAAATGCAAATAACTATTTTGTAGGAAATTTTATCAGCTTTAATTTTAGTAAAAAGATAAAAATTGACAGGAGTAACTGTTTTCGAGATATAAGCAAGAAACCAAAACACTGTTACCTTAATTAAGCGTTTGCATATAAGCAAATTTAGTACTATTAGTATTATTATTATTAATGTTATTGTTATTAATATGACGACTAAAGACGACTCTGAAACCTTTAGTGACTTTTATGTCTTTTTCTTTTTCCTCTACTAAAGTGTTGACACAATTAATTTAGTTTAATTTCAGTATTTCAAACATTTTATTTTAAAACAAATTTTTGTTAAATATTATTTATATCCATCTCTATAACTCGCTTATGCTTGGTCCTACAAGAAAAATGCAAATAACTATTTTGTAGGAAATTTTATCAGCTTTAATTTTAGTAAAAAGATAAAAATTAATAGGAGTAACTGTTTTCGAGATATAAGCAAAAAACCAAAAAACTGTTACCTTAATAAAGCGCTTGCATATAAGCAAATTTAGTACTATTAGTATTATTATTATTAATGTTATTGTTATTAAAATGACGACTAAAAAAGACTCTAAAGACTTTGGTGACTTTTATGTCTTCTCCTTTTTCCTATACTAAAGTGTTAGACACAATTAATTTAGTTTAATTTCAGTATTTCAAACATTTTATTTTAAAGCAAATTTTTGTTAAATATTATTTATATCCATCTCTATAACTCGCTTATGCTTGGTCCTACAAGAAAAATGCAAATAACTATTTTGTAGAAAATTTTATCAGCTTTAATTTTAGTATAAGATAAAAATTGATAGGAGTAACTGTTTTCGAGATATAAGCAAGAAACCAAAACACTGTTACCTTAATTAAGCGTTTGCATATAAGCAAATTTAGTACTATTAATATTATTATTATTAATGTTATTGTTATTAATATGACGACTAAAGACGACTCTGAAACCTTTAGTGACTTTTATGTCTTTTTCTTTTTCCTCTACTAAAGTGGTAGACACAATTAAACTAGTTTAATTTAAGTTTTTCAAACATTTTATTTTAAAGCAAATTTTTATTAAATATTATTTATATCCAACTCTATAACTCGCTTATGGTTGGTCCAACAAGAAAAATGCTAATAACGATTTTGTAGGAAATTTTATCAGCTTTAATTTTGAAAAAAAGATAAAAATTGATAGGAGTAACAGTTTTCAAGATATAAGCAAAAAACCAATAAGAAAACTGTAACTGTTACTGAACAAAAATGTAATTCAGTTTTCAATGTTTGAGACGAAGACGAAAATGCAGCATTTAAAATCGACTCTGAAGACTTCAGTGACTTTTATGTCACTTCCTTTTTCTTCTAATAAAGTATTGGACCCAATAAATTAAGTGTATTTTAAATCACAAGACATTTTCTGTTAAAGCACTTTTTTTTTAAATATTAATTATTTTCAATCATATATCTCGCTTATGGTTAGTCCTACATGAAAAATGCAAATAACTATTTTGTAGGAAATTTTATCAGCTTGAATTTTAGTAAAAAGATAAAAATTGATAGGAGTAACTGTTTTCGAGATATAAGCAAGAAACCAAAACACTGTTACCTTAATTAAGCGTTTGCATATAAGCAAATTTAGAACTATTAGTATTATTATTATTAATGTTATTGTTATTAATATGACAACTAAAGACAACTCTGAAACCTTTAGTGACTTTTATGTCTTTTCGTTTTTTCTCTACTAAAGTGTTAGACACAGTAAAATTAGTTTAATTTCAGTTTTTCAAACATTTTATTTTAAAGCAAATTTTTGTTAAATATTATTTATATCCAACTCTATAACTCGCTTATGGTTGGTCCTACAAGAAAAATGCAAATAACTATTTTGTAGAATATTTTATCAGCTTTAATTTTGAAAAAAAGACAAAAATTCATAGGAGTAACTGTTTTCGAGATATAAGCAAGAAACCAAAGTAAAAACTGTTACCGTTTCAGAACAAAAATGTAATTCAGTTTTCAATGTTTGAGACGAAGACGAAAATGCAGCATTTAAAATCGACTCTGAAGACTTCAGTGACTTATATGTCACCCCCTTTTTTTCTAATAAAGTATTGGACCTAATAAATTAAGTGTACTTTAAATCACAAGACATTTTCTGTTAAAGCACTTCTTTTTTAAATATTAATTATTTTCAATCTTATATCTCGCTTATGGTTAGTCCTACATAAAAAATGCAAATAATTATTTTGTAGGAAATTTTATCAGCTTGAATTTTAGTAAAAAGATAAAAGTTGATAGGAGTAACTGTTTTCGAGATATGAGCAAGAAACCAAAACTCTGTTACCTTAATAAAGCGCTTGCATTTAAGCAGATTTAGTACTATTAGTATTATTATTATTAATGTTATTGTTATTAATATGACGACTAAAAACGATTCTGAAGACTTTGGTGACTTTTATGTCTTTTTCTTTTTTCTCTACTAAAGTGTTAGACACAATTAATTTAGTTCAATTTCAGTATTTCAAACATTTTTTTCAAACATTTTATTTTTAAGCAAGTTTTTGTTAAATATTATTTATATCCAACTTTATAACTCGCTTATGGTTGGTCCTACAAGAAAAATGCAAATAACTATTTTGTAGGAAATGTTATCAGCTTTAATTTTGAAAGAAAAATAAAAATTGATAGGAGTAACTGTTTTCGAGATATAAGCAAAAAACCAAAGTAAAAACTGTTACCGTTTCAGAACAAAAATTTAATTCAGTTTTCAATGTTTGAGACGAAGACGAAAATGCAGCATTTAAAATCGACTCTGAAGACTTCAGTGACTTATATGTCACCCCCTTTTTTTCTAATAAAGTATTGGACCTAATAAATTAAGTGTATTTTAAATCACAAGACATTTTCTGTTAAAGCACTTCTTTTTTAAATATTAATTATTTTCAATCTTATATCTCGCTTATGGTTAGTCCTACATAAAAAATGCAAATAATTATTTTGTAGGAAATTTTATCAGCTTGAATTTTAGTTAAAAGATAATAATTGATAGGAGTAACTGTTTTCGAGATATGAGCAAGAAACCAAAACACTGTTACCTTAATTAAGCGTTTGCATATAAGCAAATTTAGTACTATTAGTATTATTATTATTAATGTTATTGTTATTAATATGACGATTAAAGACAACTTTGAAACCTTTAGTGACTTTTATGTCTTCTTCTTTTTCCTCTACTAAAGTGTTAGACACAATTAAATTAGTTTAATTTCAGTTTTTCAAACATTTTATTTTAAAGCAAATTTTTGTTAAATATTACTCTATAACTCGCTTATGGTTGGTCCTACAAGAAAAATGCAAATAACTATTTTGTAGGAAATTTTATCAGCTTTAATTTTGAAAAAAAGATAAAAATTGATAGGAGTAACTGTTTTCGAGATATAAGCAAGAAACCAAAAAACTGTTACCTTAATAAAGCGCTTGCATATAAGCAGATTTAGTACTATTAGTATTATTATTATTAATGTTATTGTTATTAATATGACGACTAAAAACGATTCTGAAGACTTTGGTGACTTTTATGTCTTTTTCTTTTTTCTCTACTAAAGTGTTAGACTCAATTAATTTAGTTTAATTTCGGTTTTTCAAACATTTTATTTAAAGCAAATTTTTGTTAAATATTATTTATATCCAACTCTATAACTCGCTTATGGTTGGTCCAACAAGAAAAATGCTAATAACGATTTTGTAGGAAATTTTATCAGCTTTAATTTTGAAAAAAAGATAAAAATTGATAGGAGTAACAGTTTTCAAGATATAAGCAAAAAACCAATAAGAAAACTGTAACTGTTACTGAACAAAAATGTAATTCAGTTTTCAATGTTTGAGACGAAGACGAAAATGCAGCATTTAAAATCGACTCTGAAGACTTCAGTGACTTTTATGTCACTTCCTTTTTCTTCTAATAAAGTATTGGACCCAATAAATTAAGTGTATTTTAAATCACAAGACATTTTCTGTTAAAGCACTTTTTTTTTAAATATTAATTATTTTCAATCATATATCTCGCTTATGGTTAGTCCTACATGAAAAATGCAAATAACTATTTTGTAGGAAATTTTATCAGCTTGAATTTTAGTAAAAAGATAAAAATTGATAGGAGTAACTGTTTTCGAGATATAAGCAAGAAACCAAAACACTGTTACCTTAATTAAGCGTTTGCATATAAGCAAATTTAGAACTATTAGTATTATTATTATTAATGTTATTGTTATTAATATGACAACTAAAGACAACTCTGAAACCTTTAGTGACTTTTATGTCTTTTCGTTTTTTCTCTACTAAAGTGTTAGACACAGTAAAATTAGTTTAATTTCAGTTTTTCAAACATTTTATTTTAAAGCAAATTTTTGTTAAATATTATTTATATCCAACTCTATAACTCGCTTATGGTTGGTCCTACAAGAAAAATGCAAATAACTATTTTGTAGAATATTTTATCAGCTTTAATTTTGAAAAAAAGACAAAAATTCATAGGAGTAACTGTTTTCGAGATATAAGCAAGAAACCAAAGTAAAAACTGTTACCGTTTCAGAACAAAAATGTAATTCAGTTTTCAATGTTTGAGACGAAGACGAAAATGCAGCATTTAAAATCGACTCTGAAGACTTCAGTGACTTATATGTCACCCCCTTTTTTTCTAATAAAGTATTGGACCTAATAAATTAAGTGTACTTTAAATCACAAGACATTTTCTGTTAAAGCACTTCTTTTTTAAATATTAATTATTTTCAATCTTATATCTCGCTTATGGTTAGTCCTACATAAAAAATGCAAATAATTATTTTGTAGGAAATTTTATCAGCTTGAATTTTAGTAAAAAGATAAAAGTTGATAGGAGTATCTGTTTTCGAGATATGAGCAAGAAACCAAAACTCTGTTACCTTAATAAAGCGCTTGCATTTAAGCAGATTTAGTACTATTAGTATTATTATTATTAATGTTATTGTTATTAATATGACGACTAAAAACGATTCTGAAGACTTTGGTGACTTTTATGTCTTTTTCTTTTTTCTCTACTAAAGTGTTAGACACAATTAATTTAGTTCAATTTCAGTATTTCAAACATTTTTTTCAAACATTTTATTTTTAAGCAAGTTTTTGTTAAATATTATTTATATCCAACTTTATAACTCGCTTATGGTTGGTCCTACAAGAAAAATGCAAATAACTATTTTGTAGGAAATGTTATCAGCTTTAATTTTGAAAGAAAAATAAAAATTGATAGGAGTAACTGTTTTCGAGATATAAGCAAAAATCCAAAGTAAAAACTGTTACCGTTTCAGAACAAAAATTTAATTCAGTTTTCAATGTTTGAGACGAAGACGAAAATGCAGCATTTAAAATCGACTCTGAAGACTTCAGTGACTTATATGTCACCCCCTTTTTTTCTAATAAAGTATTGGACCTAATAAATTAAGTGTATTTTAAATCACAAGACATTTTCTGTTAAAGCACTTCTTTTTTAAATATTAATTATTTTCAATCTTATATCTCGCTTATGGTTAGTCCTACATAAAAAATGCAAATAATTATTTTGTAGGAAATTTTATCAGCTTGAATTTTAGTTAAAAGATAATAATTGATAGGAGTAACTGTCTTCGAGATATGAGCAAGAAACCAAAACACTGTTACCTTAATTAAGCGTTTGCATATAAGCAAATTTAGTACTATTAGTATTATTATTATTAATGTTATTGTTATTAATATGACGATTAAAGACAACTTTGAAACCTTTAGTGACTTTTATGTCTTCTTCTTTTTCCTCTACTAAAGTGTTAGACACAATTAAATTAGTTTAATTTCAGTTTTTCAAACATTTTATTTTAAAGCAAATTTTTGTTAAATATTACTCTATAACTCGCTTATGGTTGGTCCTACAAGAAAAATGCAAATAACTATTTTGTAGGAAATTTTATCAGCTTTAATTTTGAAAAAAAGATAAAAATTGATAGGAGTAAGTGTTTTCGAGATATAAGCAAGAAACCAAAAAACTGTTACCTTAATAAAGCGCTTGCATATAAGCAGATTTAGTACTATTAGTATTATTATTATTAATGTTATTGTTATTAATATGACGACTAAAAACGATTCTGAAGACTTTGGTGACTTTTATGTCTTTTTCTTTTTTCTCTACTAAAGTGTTAGACTCAATTAATTTAGTTTAATTTCGGTTTTTCAAACATTTTATTTAAAGCAAATTTTTGTTAAATATTATTTATATCCAACTCTATAACTCGCTTATGGTTGGTCCTACAAGAAAAATGCAAACAACTATTTTGTAGGAAGCTTTATCAGCTTTAATTTTAAAAGAAAGATAAAAATTGATAGGAGTAACTGTTTTCGAGATATAAGCAAAAAACCAATAAGAAAACTGTAACAGTTACTGAACAAAAATGTAATTCAGTTTTCAATGTTTGAGACGAAGACGAAAATGCAGCATTTACAAACGACTCTAAAGACTTCAGTGACCTTTCTGTCACCTCTTTTTTCTTCTAATAAAGTATTGGACCGAATAAATTAAGTGTATTTTAAATCACAAGACATTTTCTGTTGAAGCAATTTTTTTTAAATTTTAATTATTTTCAAACTTATATCTCGCTTATGGTTAGTCCTACATTAAAAATGCAATTAACTATTTTGTAGGAAATTTTATCAGCTTTAATTTTAGTAAAAAAATAAAAATTGATAGGAGTAACTGTTTTCGAGATATAAGCAAGAAACCAAAACACTGTTACCTTAATTAAGCGTTTGCATATAAGCAAATTTAGTACTATTAGTATTATTATTATTAATGTTATTGTTATTAATATTACGATTAAAGACAACTTTGAAACCTTTAGTGACTTTTATGTCTTCTTCTTTTTCCTCTACTAAAGTGTTAGACACAATTAAATTAGTTTAATTTCAGTTTTTCAAACATTTTATTTTAAAGCAAATTTTTGTTAAATATTGTTTATATCCAACTCTATAACTCGCTTATGGTTGGTCCTACAAGAAAAATGCAAATAACTATTTTGTAGAATATTTTATCAGCTTTAATTTTGAAAGAAAGACAAAAATTCATAGGAGTAACTGTTATCGAGATATAAGCAAGAAACCAAAAAACTGTTACCTTAATAAAGCGCTTGCATATAAGCAGATTTAGTACTATTAGTATTATTATTATTAATGTTATTGTTATTAATATGACGACTAAAAACGATTCTGAAGACTTTGGTGACTTTTATGTCTTCTTCTTTTTCCTCTACTAAAGTGTTAGACACAATTAAATTAGTTTAATTTCAGTTTTTCAAACATTTTATTTTAAAGCAAATTTTTGTTAAATATTATTTATATCCAACTTTATAACTCGCTTATGGTTGGTCCTACAAGAAAAATGCAAATAACTATTTTGTAGGAAATGTTATCAGCTTTAATTTTGAAAGAAAGATAAAAATTGATAGGAGTAACTGTTTTCGAGATATAAGCAAAAAACCAAAGTAAAAACTGTTACCGTTTCAGAATAAAAATGTAATTCAGTTTTCAATGTTTGAGACGAAGACGAAAATGCAGCATTTAAAATCGACTCTGAAGACTTCAGTGACTTTTATGTCACTTCCTTTTTCTTCTAATAAAGTATTGGACCCAATAAATTAAGTGTATTTTAAATCACAAGACATTTTCTGTTAAAGCACTTTTTTTTTAAATATTAATTATTTTCAATCATATATCTCGCTTATGGTTAGTCCTACATGAAAAATGCAAATAACTATTTTGTAGGAAATTTTATCAGCTTGAATTTTAGTAAAAAGATAAAAATTGATAGGAGTAACTGTTTTCGAGATATAAGCAAGAAACCAAAACACTGTTACCTTAATTAAGCGTTTGCATATAAGCAAATTTAGTAATATTAGTATTATTATTATTAATGTTATTGTTATTAATATGACAACTAAAGACAACTCTGAAACCTTTAGTGACTTTTTTGTCTTTTCCTTTTTTCTCTACTAAAGTGTTAGACACAGTTAAATTAGTTTAATTTCAGTTTTTCAAACATTTTATTTTAAAGCAAATTTTTGTTAAATATTATTTATATCCAACTCTATAACTCGCTTATGGTTGGTCCTACAAGAAAAATGCAAATAACTATTTTGTAGAATATTTTATCAGCTTTAATTTTGAAAGAAAGACAAAAATTCATAAGAGTAACTGTTTTCGAGATATAAGCAAGAAACCAAAAAACTGTTACCTTAATAAAGCGCTTGCATATAAGCAGATTTAGTACTATTAGTATTATTATTATTAATGTTATTGTTATTAATATGACGACTAAAAACGATTCTGAAGACTTTGGTGACTTTTATGTCTTTTTCTTTTTTCTCTACTAAAGTGTTAGACACAATTAATTTAGTTTAATTTCAGTATTTCAAACATTTTATTTTTCAGCAAGTTTTTGTTAAATATTATTTATATCCAACTTTATAACTCGCTTATGGTTGGTCCTACAAGAAAAATGCAAATAACTATTTTGTAGGAAATGTTATCAGCTTTAATTTTGAAAGAAAGATAAAAATTGATAGGAGTAACTGTTTTCGAGATATAAGCAAAAAACCAAAGTAAAAACTATTACCGTTTCAGAACAAAAATGTAATTCAGTTTTCAATGTTTGAGACGAAGACGAAAATGCAGCATTTAAAATCGACTCTGAAGACTTCAGTGACTTATATGTCACCCCCTTTTTTTTTAATAAAGTATTGGACCTAATAAATTAAGTGTATTTTAAATCACAAGACATTTTCTGTTAAAGCACTTCTTTTTTAAATATTAATTATTTTCAATCTTATATCTCGCTTATGGTTAGTCCTACATAAAAAATGCAAATAACTATTTTGTAGGAAATTTTATCAGCTTGAATTTTAGTAAAAAGATAAAAATTGATAGGAGTAACTGTTTTCGAGATATGAGCAAGAAACCAAAACACTGTTACCTTAATTAAGCGTTTGCATATAAGCAAATTTAGTACTATTAGTATTATTATTATTAATGTTATTGTTATTAATATGACGATTAAAGACAACTTTGAAACCTTTAGTGACTTTTATGTCTTCTTCTTTTTCCTCTACTAAAGTGTTAGACACAATTAAATTAGTTTAATTTCAGTTTTTCAAACATTTTATTTTAAAGCAAATTTTTGTTAAATATTATTTATATCCAACTCTATAACTCGCTTATGGTTGGTCCTACAAGAAAAATGCAAATAACTATTTTGTAGGAAATTTTATCAGCTTTAATTTTGACAGAAAGATAAAAATTGATAGGAGTAACTGTTTTCGAGATATAAGCAAAAAAACAAAGTAAAAACTGTTACCGTTTCAGAACAAAAATGTAATTCAGTTTTCAATGTTTGAGACGAAGACGAAAATGCAGCATTTAAAATCGACTCTGAAAACTTCAGTGACTTATATGTCACCCCCTTTTTTTTTAATAAAGTATTGGACCTAATAAATTAAGTGTATTTTAAATCACAAGACATTTTCTGTTAAAGCACTTCTTTTTTAAATATTAATTATTTTCAATCTTATATCTCGCTTATGGTTAGTCCTACACAAAAAATGCAAATAACTATTTTGTAGGAAATTTTATCAGCTTTAATTTTGACAGAAAGATAAAAATTGATAGGAGTAACTGTTTTCGAGATATAAGCAAAAAAACAAAGTAAAAACTGTTACCGTTTCAGAACAAAAATGTAATTCAGTTTTCAATGTTTGAAACGAAGACGAAAATGCAGCATTTAAAATCGACTCTGAAAACTTCAGTGACTTATATGTCACCCCCTTTTTTTTTAATAAAGTATTGGACCTAATAAATTAAGTGTATTTTAAATCACAAGACATTTTCTGTTAAAGCACTTCTTTTTTAAATATTAATTATTTTCAATCTTATATCTCGCTTATGGTTAGTCCTACATAAAAAATGCAAATAACTATTTTGTAGGAAATTTTATCAGCTTTAATTTTGACAGAAAGATAAAAATTGATAGGAGTAACTGTTTTCGAGATATAAGCAAGAAACCAAAAAAATGTTACGTTAATTAAGCGTTTGCATATAAGCAAATTTAGTACTATTAGTATTATTATTATTAATGTTATTGTTATTAATATGACGACTAAAGACGACTCTGAAACATTTAGTGACTTTTATGTCTTCTCCTTTTTCCTCTACTAAAAAGTTAGACACAATTAATTTAGTTTAATTCCGGTTTTTCAAGCATTTTATTTTAAAGCAAATTTTTGTTAAATATTATTTATATCCAACTCTATAACTCGTTTATGCTTGGTCCTACAAGAAAAATGTAAATAACTATTTTGTTGGAAATTTTATCAGCTTTAATTTTGAAAAAAAGATAAAATTTGATAGAAGTAACTGTTTTCGAGATATAAGCAAAAAACCAATAAGAAAACTGCAACTGTTACTGAACAAAAATGTAATTCAGTTTTCAATGTTTGAGACGAAGTCAAAAATGCACCATTTAAAAACGACTCTGAAGACTTCAGTGACTTTTATGTCACCTCCTTTTTCTTCTAATAAAGTATTGGACCCAACAAATTAAGTGTATTTTAAATCACAAGACATTTTCTGTTAAAACACTTTTTTTTAATTAATAATTATTTTCAAACTTATATCTCGCTTATGGTTAGTTCTACATGAAAAATGCAAATAACTATTTTGTAGGAAATTTTATCACCTTTAATTTTGGTGAAAAAGTAAAAATTGATAGGAGTAACTGTTTTCGAGATATAGGCAAAAAACAAAAAAACTGTTACCTTAATTAAGCGCTTGCATATAAGCAAATTTAGTACTACGAGTATTGTTATTATAAATGTTATTGTTATTAATATGACGACTAAAGACAACTTTAAGACTTTAGTGACTTTTATGTCTCCTCCTTTTTCCTCTACTAAAGTGTTAGACACAATTAATTTAGTTTAATTTCGGTTTTTCAAACATTTTATTTTAAAGCAAATTTTTGTTAAATATTAAAAACTATAAAATGGCTTAGACTGCCTAAAAACACAGATCACACATGATCTTTTGCATAGAAATGAGAAAACGCTCATATAACACAAAATAAGCATCATTTTTGCTTAGAAAAACTAAGCTTTAATTTAGAAAGAAATTTATTATTATAAGTATTATTATCATTATTATTATTATTATTATTATTATTATTATTATTATTATTATTATTATTATTATTGTTTCTTTTATTACTATTATTATTATTATTATTATTATTATTATTATTATTATTATTATTATTAACTTTTGTATAGTAAATGTTTTTATACCAGTTTTAAAATGAGTTATTAATTTTATTCAATTTCTTGCCTAAAAACACAGATCACAGATGATCTCTTGCATAGAAATGAGAAAACGCTCATATAACACACAAAATAAGCATCATTTTTGCTTAGAAAAACTAAGCTTTAATTTAGAAAGAAATTCATTATTATAAGTATTATTATCATTATTATTATTATTATTATTATTATTATTATTATTATTATTATTATTATTACTATTATTATTATTATTATTATTACTATTATTATTATTATTATTATTATTATTATTATTATTATTATTATTGTTATTATTATTATTATTATTATTATTGTTATTATTATTATTATTATTATTAAAAACTTATATTAAACAGACAGAAAACGTCGTATTCTGACACAAAAAAGCGAATTACGTTATAGACTTGACGAGAACGGCGTATCTCGGACTCTTATAGGACTCTTATAGGGTCAAAAATTATCAGTTTGGATTAAAACAAATTATTTTTGTTGACTCTCAGTCTGAATTGTTTATCAGTTCAAACAAAAACGGCTTACTTTAGACGATCTTTTGCTTTGAACAAGAAAACTTACATCGAACAGACTAAAAACGTATTAATCTGGCATAAAAGAGCAATTTATGTATCACTTTGGATAAAGGCAGCTAATCCTATTCGTTTCATTGCTTAAAATAGACAAAATTGTTAATAAATCTAACAAAAACGCTGTATTCTAGCACAAAATACTAATTACATTATAGTTTCGACGAGAATAGCTTATTTGGAATGATTCTATGCTTCCAAACGAGTAAATTTTTAATAAACAGATGCCAAACATCATGTTTTGTCCTATAAAGACAATTTATATTGCAGTTTGTATTAAAACAAAATATTTTCGTTGATTCTTTGTTAGAAGCAGCAAACCTAACATTAAAGAATCTGAAAACTTTGTATTCGGACACAAACCACCGAATTTTGTTTCAGTTTAGACAAAAACGGTTGATTTTCGACAATATTTGCTTTGAACAAGAAAGCTTATATCAAACTGACTAAAAACGTCTTATTTTAGCACAAAACAAAAGATTTGCGTTATAGTCTTAACGAGAGCTGTTAATTTCAAACGGTTCTATGCTTTGAAACGAGTAAACTTTCACTGTACAGAGGAAAAACATCTTATTTCGCCTTTTAAAAACGATTCATGCCACAGTTTGGATAAAAACCAATTATTTTCGTTAATTCATTGTTACAAACATGAAACCTTACATCAAAGTAACTGAAAACCCCTTATTCAGGCACAGAAATTCGAATTACGTTTCAGTCTGAACAAAAACTGCTTACTTTAGACGATCCTTTGTTTTGAATACAAAAACTTACATTAAAAAGATTAAAAACGTCTTATTCTGGCTGAAAACTGCAAATTATATATTACTCTAGATAAAAGCAATTTATCCTGATTACTCCTTTACTTAGAATAGAGTAAACTTGTATAAAACTTAATAAAAATTTTAAATTTCGTCTCAAAGAAATAATTTACGTTATAGTTTTGACCAGCACTGTTTATTTCAAACGATTTTATGATTCGAAACTAATGAACTTTTATGGGGCAGATGCAAAACCACATATTACAATATAAAGCGTTGTTTTAAAGCAAATTATTACCTTTTGCAACAAGAAATTTCACGTCAAAGAAACTGAAAACATCGTATCCATGCACAAATATCGAATTACGTATCAGTTTAGGCAAATACAGCTTATTTTAAACGATTCCTTGCTATAAACAAGAAAAATTTTATCAAACATATTGAAAATGTCTTATTCTCGAAAATAAGAGCAAATTATGTATCAGTTTTAACAAAAGCGGATTACTCTGTTTGATTCTATGCTTAGAGTAGAGTAAACTACTATAAAACGTAATGAAAACTCTATATTCAAGCTCAAAAGAACAAATTACGTTATAGTTTTGACAAAAAAAAATTATTTCGGACGACTACATATTTCGAAGTAAGCAAACTTTAATTGAACAAGTGCAAAAGCTAATACTTTGCTTTAAAATAACGATTTATGTGGTAATATGGTATTTTGCATCTGTCCTATAAAAGTTTACTCGTTTCGCTCCATTGAATCATTCGAAATAAATTATTTTGACACAACAACGAAAATAATTTTTTTGTTTAAACTGTAACATGTCGTTTTTATAAAACGAACTAAGACGTTTGGCATCTGTTTAGTGAAAGTTTTCTCGTTTGGGGTCATAAAATCGTTTGAAATTAACAGTTCTGGTCAAAACTATAACGTAAATTATTTCTTTGAGACGAAATTTAAAGTTTTCATTAAGTTTTATACAAGTTTGCTCTATTCTAAGCAAAGGAGTAATCAGGATAAACTGCTTTTATCCAAAGTAATACATAATTTGCAGTTTTGAGCCAGAATATGACATTTTTAATCTTTTTAATGTAAGTTTTCGTGTTCAAAAGAAAGAATCGTCTAAAATAAGCAATTTGTGTCCAGACTGAAACGTAATTTGATTTTCTGGGCCTGAATAAGAGGTTTTCAGTTTCTTTGATGTAAGGTTTCTTGTTTGTAACAATGAATAAACGAAAATCATTGGTTTTAATCCAAACTGTGACATAAATCGTTTTTTAAAGGCGAAATCAGACGTTTTGCCTCTGTTCAGTGAAAGTATACTGGTTTCAAAGCATAGAATCGTTTGAAATTAACAGTTCTCGTCAAGACTATAACGCAAATCTTTAAAGTGATACAAAGAAATAATTTACGTAATAGTTTTGACCAGAACTGTTAATTTCAAACGATTTTATGCCCCCAAACGAAAAAACTTTCACTAAGCAGATGCCAAACGTCTTAGTTCGTTTTATAAAAGCGACTTATGTTACAGTTTAAACAAAAACAAATTATTTGTGTTGTTGTTGTGTCAAAATAATTTATTTCTAATGATTCAATGGAGCGAAACGGGTAAACTTTTATAGGACAGATGCAAAATACCATATTACCACATAAATCATTATTTTAAAGCAAAGTATTAGCTTTTGCACATGTTCAATTAAAGTTTGCTTACTTCGAAGTATGTAATCGTCCGAAATATTTTTTTTTGTCAAAACTATAACGTAATTTGTTCTTTTGAGCTTGAATATAGGGTTTTCATTACGTTTTATAGTAGTTTACTCTACTCTAAGCATAGAATCAAACAGAGTAATCCGCTTTTGTTAAAACTGATACATAATTTGCTCTTATTTTCGAGAATAAGACGTTTTCAATATGCTTGATAAAATTTTTCTTGTTTATAGCAAGGAATCGTTTAAAATAAGCTGTATTTGCCTAAACTGATACTTAATTAGATATTTATGTATGGATACGAAGTTTTCAGTTTCTTTGACGTGAAATTTCTTGTTGCAAAAGGTAATACTTTGCTTTAAAACAACGCTTTATATGGTAATATGTGGTTTTGCATCTGCCCCATAAAAGTTCATTAGTTTCGAATCATAATTTCGTTTGAAATAAACAGTGCTGGTCAAAACTATAACGTAAATTATTTCTTTGAGACGAAATTTAAAGTTTTCATTAAGTTTTATACAAGTTTACTCTATTCTAAGTAAAGGAGTAAT
>NC_087396.1:2165000-2180000 GCF_031307605.1 Tribolium castaneum | reverse complement strand
TTTAATTTATTGGGTCCAATACTTTATTAGAAGAAAAAGAAAGTGACATAAAAGTCACTGAAGTCTTCAGAGTCGTTTTTAAATGCTGCAGTTTCGTCTTCGTCTCAAACATTGAAAACTGAATTACATTTTTGTTCAGTAACAGTCACAGTTTTCTTATTGGTTTTTTGCTTATATCTCGAAAACAGTTACTCCTATCAATTTTTATCTTTCTGTCAAAATTAAAGCTGATAAAATTTCCTACAAAATAGTTATTTGCATTTTTCTTGTAGGACCAACCATAAGCGAGTTATAGAGTTGGATATAAATAATATTTAACAAAAATTTGCTTTAAAATAAAATGTTTGAAAAACTGAAATTAAACTAATTTAATTGTGTCTAACACTTTAGTAGAGGAAAAAGAAGAAGACATAAAAGTCACTAAAGGTTTCAAAGTTGTCTTTAATCGTCATATTAATAACAATAACATTAATAATAATAATACTAATAGTACTAAATTTGCTTATATGCAAACGCTTAATTAAGGTAACAGTGTTTTGGTTTCTTGCTCATATCTCGAAAACAGTTACTCCTATCAATTTTTATCTTTTTACTAAAATTCAAGCTGATAAAATTTCCTACAAAATAGTTATTTGCATTTTTCTTGTAGGACCAACCATAAGCGAGTTATAGAGTTGGATATAAATAATATTTAACAAAAATTTGCTTTAAAATAAAATGTTTGAAAAACTGAAATTAAACTAATTTAATTGTGTCTAACACTTTAGTAGAGGAAAAAGAAGAAGACATAAAAGTCACTAAAGGTTTCAAAGTTGTCTTTAATCGTAATAATAATAACAATAACATTAATAATAATAATACTAATAGTACTAAATTTGCTTATATGCAAACGCTTAATTAAGGTAACAGTGTTTTGGTTTCTTGCTTATATCTCGAAAACAGTTACTCCTATCAATTTTTATCTTTCTTTTAAAATTAAAGCTGATAAAGCTTCCTACAAAATAGTTGTTTGCATTTTTCTTGTAGGACCAACCATAAGCGAGTTATAGAGTTGGATATAAATAATATTTAACAAAAATTTGCTTTAAATAAAATGTTTAAAAAACCGAAATTAAACTAAATTAATTGAGTCTAACACTTTAGTAGAGAAAAAAGAAAAAGACATAAAAGTCACCAAAGTCTTCAGAATCGTTTTTAGTCGTCATATTAATAACAATAACATTAATAATAATAATACTAATAGTACTAAATCTGCTTATATGCAAGCGCTTTATTAAGGTAACAGTTTTTTGGTTTCTTGCTTATATCTCGAAAACAGTTACTCCTATCAATTTTTATCTTTTTTTCAAAATTAAAGCTGATAAAATTTCCTACAAAATAGTTATTTGCATTTTTCTTGTAGGACCAACCATAAGCGAGTTATAGAGTTGGATATAAATAATATTTAACAAAAATTTGCTTTAAAATAAAATGTATGAAAAACTGAAATTAAACTAATTTAATTGTGTCTAACACTTTAGTAGAGGAAAAAGAAGAAGACATAAAAGTCACTAAAGGTTTCAAAGTTGTCTTTAATCGTCATATTAATAACAATAACATTAATAATAATAATACTAATAGTACTAAATTTGCTTATATGCAAACGCTTAATTAAGGTAACAGTGTTTTGGTTTCTTGCTCATATCTCGAAAACAGTTACTCCTATCAATTTTTATCTTTTTACTAAAATTCAAGCTGATAAAATTTCTTACAAAATAATTATTTGCATTTTTTATGTAGGACTAACCATAAGCGAGATATAAGATTGAAAATAATTAATATTTAAAAAAGAAGTGCTTTAACAGAAAATGTCTTGTGATTTAAAATACACTTAATTTATTAGGTCCAATACTTTATTAGAAAAAAAGGAGGTGACATATAAGTCACTGAAATCTTCAGAGTCGATTTTAAATGCTGCATTTTCGTCTTCGTCTCAAACATTGAAAATTGAATTATATTTTTGTTCTGAAACGGTAACAGTTTTTACTTTGGTTTTTTGCTTATATCTCGAAAACAGTTACTCCTATCAATTTTTATCTTTTTTTCAAAATTAAAGCTGATAACATTTCCTACAAAATAGTTATTTGCATTTTTCTTGTAGGACCAACCATAAGCGAGTTATAAAGTTGGATATAAATAATATTTAACAAAAACTTGCTTAAAAATAAAATGTTTGAAATACTGAAATTAAACTAAATTAATTGTGTCTAACACTTTAGTAGAGAAAAAAGAAAAAGACATAAAAGTCACCAAAGTCTTCAGAATCGTTTTTAGTCGTCATATTAATAACAATAACATTAATAATAATAATACTAATAGTACTAAATCTGCTTATATGCAAGCGCTTTATTAAGGTAACAGTTTTTTGGTTTCTTGCTTATATCTCGAAAACAGTTACTCCTATGAATTTTTGTCTTTTTTTCAAAATTAAAGCTGATAAAATTTCCTACAAAATAGTTATTTGCATTTTTCTTGTAGGACCAACCATAAACGAGTTATAGAGTTGGATATAAATAATATTTAACAAAAATTTGCTTTAAAATAAAATGTTTGAAAAACTGAAATTAAACTAATTTAATTGTGTCTAACACTTTAGTAGAGGAAAAAGGAAAAGACATAAAAGTCACTAAAGGTTTCAGAGTTGTCTTTAGTTGTCATATTAATAACAATAACATTAATAATAATAATACTAATAGTACTAAATTTGCTTATATGCAAACGCTTAATTAAGGTAACAGTGTTTTGGTTTCTTGCTTATATCTCGAAAACAGTTACTCCTATCAATTTTTATCTTTTTACTAAAATTCAAGCTGATAAAATTTCCTACAAAATAGTTATTTGCATTTTTCTTGTAGGACCAACCATAAGCGAGTTATAGAGTTGGATATAAATAATATTTAACAAAAATTTGCTTTAAAATAAAATGTTTGAAAAACTGAAATTAAACTAATTTAATTGTGTCTAACACTTTAGTAGAGGAAAAAGAAGAAGACATAAAAGTCACTAAAGGTTTCAAAGTTGTCTTTAATCGTCATATTAATAACAATAACATTAATAATAATAATACTAATAGTACTAAATTTGCTTATATGCAAACGCTTAATTAAGGTAACAGTGTTTTGGTTTCTTGCTCATATCTCGAAAACAGTTACTCCTGTCAATTTTTATTTTTTTACTAAAATTTAAGCTGATAAAATTTCCTACAAAATAGTTATTTGCATTTTTTATGTAGGACTAACCATAAGCGAGATATAAGATTGAAAATAATTAATATTTAAAAAAGAAGTGCTTTAACAGAAAATGTCTTGTGATTTAAAATACACTTAATTTATTAGGTCCAATACTTTATTAAAAAAAAAGGGGGTGACATATAAGTCACTGAAGTCTTCAGAGTCGATTTTAAATGCTGCATTTTCGTCTTCGTCTCAAACATTGAAAACTGAATTACATTTTTGTTCTGAAACGGTAACAGTTTTTACTTTGGTTTTTTGCTTATATCTCGAAAACAGTTACTCCTATCAATTTTTATCTTTTTACTAAAATTCAAGCTGATAAAATTTCCTACAAAATAGTTATTTGCATTTTTCTTGTAGGACCAACCATAAACGAGTTATAGAGTTGGATATAAATAATATTTAACAAAAATTTGCTTTAAAATAAAGTGTTTGAAAAACTGAAATTAAACTAATTTTACTGTTTCTAACACTTTAGTAGAGAAAAAACGAAAAGACATAAAAGTCACTAAAGGTTTCAGAGTTGTCTTTAGTTGTCATATTAATAACAATAACATTAATAATAATAATACTAATAGTACTAAATTTGCTTATATGCAAACGCTTAATTAAGGTAACAGTGTTTTGGTTTCTTGCTTATATCTCGAAAACAGTTACTCCTATCAATTTTTATCTTTTTACTAAAATTCAAGCTGATAAAATTTCCTACAAAATAGTTATTTGCATTTTTCTTGTAGGACCAACCATAAGCGAGTTATAGAGTTGGATATAAATAATATTTAACAAAAATTTGCTTTAAAATAAAGTGTTTGAAAAAGTGAAATTAAACTAATTTTACTGTTTCTAACACTTTAGTAGAGAAAAAACGAAAAGACATAAAAGTCACTAAAGGTTTCAGAGTTGTCTTTAGTTGTCATATTAATAACAATAACATTAATAATAATAATGCTAATAGTTCTAAATTTGCTTATATGCAAACGCTTAATTAAGGTAACAGTGTTTTGGTTTCTTGCTTATATCTCGAAAACAGTTACTCCTATCAATTTTTATCTTTTCACTAAAATTCAAGCTGATAAAATTTCCTACAAAATAGTTATTTGCATTTTTCATGTAGGACTAACCATAAGCGAGATATATGATTGAAAATAATTAATATTTAAAAAAAAGTGCTTTAACAGAAAATGTCTTGTGATTTAAAATACACTTAATTTATTGGGTCCAATACTTTATTAGAAGAAAAAGGAAGTGACATAAAAGTCACTGAAGTCTTCAGAGTCGTTTTTAAATGCTGCAGTTTCGTCTTCGTCTCAAACATTGAAAACCGAATTACATTTTTGTTCAGTAACAGTCACAGTTTTCTTATTGGTTTTTTGCTTATATCTCGAAAACAGTTACTCCTATCAATTTTTATCTTTCTTTCAAAATTAAAGCTGATAAAATTTCCTACAAAATAGTTATTTGCATTTTTCTTGTACGACCAACCATAAGCGAGTTATAGAGTTGGATATAAATAATATTTAACAAAAATTTGCTTTAAAATAAAATGTTTGAAAAACTGAAATTAAACTAATTTAATTGTGTCTAACACTTTAGTAGAGGAAAAAGAAGAAGACATAAAAGTCACTAAAGGTTTCAAAGTTGTCTTTAATCGTCATATTAATAACAATAACATTAATAATAATAATACTAATAGTACTAAATTTGCTAATATGCAAACGCTTAATTAAGGTAACAGTGTTTTGGTTTCTTGCTCATATCTCGAAAACAGTTACACCTATCAACTTTTATCTTTTTACTAAAATTCAAGCTGATAAAATTTCCTACAAAATAATTATTTGCATTTTTTATGTAGGACTAACTATAAGCGAGATATAAGATTGAAAATAATTAATATTTAAAAAAGAAGTGCTTTAACAGAAAATGCCTTGTGATTTAAAATACACTTAATTTATTAGGTCCAATACTTTATTAGAAAAAAAGGGGGTGACATATAAGTCACTGAAGTCTTCAGAGTCGATTTTAAATGCTGCATTTTCGTCTTCGTCTCAAACATTGAAAACTGAATTACATTTTTGTTCTGAAACGGTAACAGTTTTTACATTGGTTTTTTGCTTATATCTCGAAAACAGTTACTCCTATCAATTTTTATCTTTCTTTCAAAATTAAAGCTGATAACATTTCCTACAAAATAGTTATTTGCATTTTTCTTGTAGAACCAACCATAAGCGAGTTATAAAGTTGGATATAAATAATATTTAACAAAAACTTGCTTAAAAATAAAATGTTTGAAATACTGAAATTAAACTAAATTAATTGTGTCTAACACTTTAGTAGAGAAAAAAGAAAAAGACATAAAAGTCACCAAAGTCTTCAGAATCGTTTTTAGTCGTCATATTAATAACAATAACATTAATAATAATAATACTAGTAGTACTAAATCTGCTTATATGCAAGCGCTTTATTAAGGTAACAGTTTATTGGTTTCTTGCTTATATCTCGAAAACAGTTACTCCTATGAATTTTTGTCTTTTTTTCAAAATTAAAGCTGATAAAATTTCTTACAAAATAGTTATTTGCATTTTTCTTGTAGGACCAACCATAAGCGAGTTATAGAGTTGGATATAAATAATTTTTAACAAAAATTTGCTTTAAAATAAAATGTTTGAAAAACTGAAATTAAACTAATTTAATTGTGTCTAACACTTTAGTAGAGGAAAAAGGAAAAGACATAAAAGTCACTAAAGGTTTCAGAGTTGTCTTTAGTTGTCATATTAATAACAATAACATTAATAATAATAATACTAATAGTACTAAATTTGCTTATATGCAAACGCTTAATTAAGGTAACAGTGTTTTGGTTTCTTGCTTATATCTCGACAACAGTTACTCCTATCAATTTTTATCTTTTTACTAAAATTCAAGCTGATAAAATTTCCTATAAAATAGTTATTTGCATTTTTCATGTAGGACTAACCATAAGCGAGATATATGATTGAAAATAATTAATATTTAAAAAAAATGTGCTTTAACAGAAAATGTTTTGTGATTTAAAATACACTTAATTTATTGGGTCCAATACTTTATTAGAAGAAAAAGGAAGTGACATAAAAGTCACTGAAGTCTTCAGAGTCGTTTTTAAATGCTGCAGTTTCGTCTTCGTCTCAAACATTGAAAACTGAATTACATTTTTGTTCAGTAACAGTCACAGTTTTCTTATTGGTTTTTTGCTTATATCTCGAAAACAGTTACTCCTATCAATTTTTATTTTTCTGTCAAAATTAAAGCTGATAAAATTTCCTACAAAATAAATATTTGCATTTTTCTTGTAGGACCAACCATAAGCGAGTTATAGAGTTGGATATAAATAATATTTAACAAAAATTTGCTTTAAAATAAAATGTTTGAAAAACTGAAATTAAACTAATTTAATTGTGTCTAACACTTTAGTAGAGGAAAAAGAAGAAGACATAAAAGTCACTAAAGGTTTCAAAGTTGTCTTTAATTGTCATATTAATAACAATAACATTAATAATAATAATACTAATAGTACTAAATTTGCTTATATGCAAACTCTTAATTAAGGTAACAGTGTTTTGGTTTCTTGCTCATATCTCGAAAACAGTTACTCTTATCAATTTTTATCTTTCTTTCAAAAATAAAGCTGATAACATTTCCTACAAAATAGTTATTTGCATTTTTCTTGTGGGACCAACCATAAGCGAGTTATAAAGTTGGATATAAATAATATTTAACAAAAACTTGCTTAAAAATAAAATGTTTGAAATACTGAAATTAAACTAAATTAATTGTGTCTAACACTTTAGTAGAGAAAAAAGAAAAAGACATAAAAGTCACCAAAGTTTTCAGAATCGTTTTTAGTCGTCATATTAATAACAATAACATTAATAATAATAATACTAATAGTACTAAATCTGCTTATATGCAAGCGCTTTATTAAGGTAACAGTTTTTTGGTTTCTTGCTTATATCTCGAAAACAGTTACTCCTATGAATTTTTGTCTTTTTTTCAAAATTAAAGCTGATAAAATTTCCTACAAAATAGTTATTTGCATTTTTCTTGTAGGACCAACCATAAGCGAGTTATAGAGTTGGAAATAAATAATTTTTACAAAAATTTGCTTTAAAATAAAATGTTTGAAAAACTGAAATTAAACTAATTTAATTGTGTCTAACACTTTAGTAGAGGAAAAAGGAAAAGACATAAAAGTCACTAAAGGTTTCAGAGTTGTCTTTAGTTGTCATATTAATAACAATAACATTAATAATAATAATACTAATAGTACTAAATTTGCTTATATGCAAACGCTTAATTAAGGTAACAGTGTTTTGGTTTCTTGCTTATATCTCGAAAACAGTTACTCCTATCAATTTTTATCTTTTTACTAAAATTCAAGCTGATAAAATTTCCTATAAAATAGTTATTTGCATTTTTCATGTAGGACTAACCATAAGCGAGATATATGATTGAAAATAATTAATATTTAAAAAAAAAGTGCTTTAACAGAAAATGTCTTGTGATTTAAAATACACTTAATTTATTGGGTCCAATTCTTTATTAGAAGAAAAAGGAAGTGACATAAAAGTCACTGAAGTCTTCAGAGTCGTTTTTAAATGCTGCAGTTTCGTCTTCGTCTCAAACATTGAAAACTGAATTACATTTTTGTTCAGTAACAGTCACAGTTTTCTTATTGGTTTTTTGCTTATATCTCGAAAACCGTTACTCCTATCAATTTTTATCTTTCTGTCAAAATTAAAGCTGATAAAATTTACTACAAAATAGTTATTTGCATTTTTCTTGTAGGACCAACCATAAGCGAGTTATAGAGTTGGATATAAATAATATTTAACAAAAATTTGCTTTAAAATAAAATGTTTGAAAAACTGAAATTAAACTAATTTAATTGTGTCTAACACTTTAGTAGAGGAAAAAGAAGAAGACATAAAAGTCACTAAAGGTTTTAAAGTTGTCTTTAATCGTCATATTAATAACAATAACATTAATAATAATAATACTAATAGTACTAAATTTGCTTATATGCAAACGCTTAATTAAGGTAACAGTGTTTTGGTTTCTTGCTCATATCTCGAAAACAGTTACTCCTATCAATTTTTATCTTTCTTTCAAAATTAAAGCTGATAACATTTCCAACAAAATAGTTATTTGCATTTTTCTTGTAGGACCAACCATAAGCGAGTTATAAAGTTGGATATAAATAATATTTAACAAAAACTTGCTTAAAAATAAAATGTTTGAAATACTGAAATTAAACTAAATTAATTGTGTCTAACACTTTAGTAGAGAAAAAAGAAAAAGACATAAAAGTCACCAAAGTCTTCAGAATCGTTTTTAGTCGTCATATTAATAACAATAACATTAATAATAATAATACTAAAAGTACTAAATCTGCTTCTATGCAAGCGCTTTATTAAGGTAACAGTTTTTTGGTTTCTTGCTTATATCTCGAAAACAGTTACTCCTATGAATTTTTGTCTTTCTTTCAAAATTAAAGCTGATAAAATATTCTACAAAATAGTTATTTGCATTTTTCTTGTAGGACCAACCATAAGCGAGTTATAGAGTTGGATATAAATAATATTTAACAAAAATTTGCTTTAAAATAAAATGTTTGAAAAACTGAAATTAAACTAATTTAACTGTGTCTAACACTTTAGTAGAGAAAAAAGGAAAAGACATAAAAGTCACTAAAGGTTTCAGAGTTTTCTTTAGTTGTCATATTAATAACAATAACATTAATAATAATAATACTAATAGTACTAAATTTGCTTATATGCAAACGCTTAATTAAGGTAACAGTGTTTTGGTTTCTTGCTTATATCTCGAAAACAGTTACTCCTATCAATTTTTAACTTTTTACTAAAATTCAAGCTGATAAAATTTCCTACAAAATAGTTATTTGCATTTTTTATGTAGGACTAACCATAAGCGAGATATAAGATTGAAAATAATTAATATTTAAAAAAGAAGTGCTTTAACAGAAAATGTCTTGTGATTTAAAATACACTTAATTTATTAGGTCCAATACTTTATTAGAATAAAAAGGGGGTGACATATAAGTCACTGAAGTCTTCAGAGTCGATTTTAAATGCTGCATTTTCGTCTTCGTCTCAAACATTGAAAACTAAATTACATTTTTGTTCTGAAACGGTAACAGTTTTTACTTTGGTTTTTTGCTTATATCTCGAAAACAGTTACTCCTATCAATTTTTATCTTTCTTTCAAAATTAAAGCTGATAACATTTCCTACAAAATAGTTATTTGCATTTTTCTTGTAGGACCAACCATAAGCGAGTTATAAAGTTGGATATAAATAATATTTAACAAAAACTTGCTTAAAAATAAAATGTTTGAAATACTGAAATTAAACTAAATTAATTGTGTCTAACACTTTAGTAGAGAAAAAAGAAAAAGACATAAAAGTCACCAAAGTCTTCAGAATCGTTTTTAGTCGTCATATTAATAACAATAACATTAATAATAATAATACTAACAGTACTAAATCTGCTTATATGCAAGCGCTTTATTAAGGTAACAGTTTTTTGGTTTCTTGCTTATATCTCGAAAACAGTTACTCCTATGAATTTTTGTCTTTCTTTCAAAATTAAAGCTGATAAAATATTCTACAAAATAGTTATTTGCATTTTTCTTGTAGGACCAACCATAAGCGAGTTATAGAGTTGGATATAAATAATATATAACAAAAATTTGCTTTAAAATAAAATGTTTGAAAAACTGAAATTAAACTAATTTAACTGTGTCTAACACTTTAGTAGAGGAAAAAGGAAAAGACATAAAAGTCACTAAAGGTTTCAGAGTTGTCTTTAGTTGTCATATTAATAACAATAACATTAATAATAATAATACTAATAGTACTAAATTTGCTTATATGCAAACGCCTAATTAAGGTAACAGTGTTTTGGTTTCTTGCTTATATCTCGAAAACAGTTACTCCTATCAATTTTTATCTTTTGACTAAAATTCAAGCTGATAAAATTTCCTACAAAATAGTTATTTGCATTTTTCATGTAGGACTAACCATAAGCGAGATATAAGTTTGAAAATAATTAATATTTAAAAAAAAGTGCTTTAACAGAAAATGTCTTGTGATTTAAAATACACTTAATTTATTAGGTCCAATACTTTATTAGAAGAAAAAGGGGGTGACATATAAGTCACTGAAGTCTTCAGAGTCGATTGTAAATGCTGCATTTTCGTCTTCGTCTCAAACATTGAAAACTGAATTACATTTTTGTTCTGAAACGATAACAGTTTTCACTTTGGTTTTTTGATAATATCTCGAAAACAATTACTTCTATCAGTTTTTATCTTTTTTTCAAAATAAAGCTGATAAAATTTCCTACAAAATAGTTATTTGCATTTTTCTTGTAGGACCAACCATCAGCGAGTTATAAAGTTGGATATAAATAACATTTAACAAAAACTTGCTTAAAAATTAAATGTTTGAAATACTGAAATTAAACTAAATTAATTGTGTCTAACACTTTAGTAGAGAAAAAAGAAAAAGACATAAAAGTTACCAAAGTCTTCAGAATCGTTTTTAGTCGTCATATTAATAACAACAACATTAATAATAATAATACTAATAGTACTAAATCTGCTTATATGCAAGCGCTTTATTAAGGTAACAGTTTTTTGGTTTCTTGCTTATATCTCGAAAACAGTTACTCCTATGAATTTTTGTCTTTCTTTCAAAATTAAAGCTGATAAAATATTCTACAAAATAGTTATTTGCATTTTTCTTGTAGGACCAACCATAAGCGAGTTATAGAGTTGGATATAAATAATATTTAACACTACTAAAGTGTTAGACACAATTAATTTAGTTTAATTTCAGTATTTCAAACATTTAATTTTTAAGCAAGTTTTTGTTAAATATTATTTATATCCAACTTTATAACTCGCTTATGGTTGGTCCTACAAGAAAAATGCAAATAATTATTTTTTAGGAAATTTTATCAGCTTTATTTTAAAAAAAAAATAAAAACTGATAGGAGTAATTGTTTTCGAGATATAAGCAAAAAACCAAAGTGAAAACTGTTACCGTTTCAGAACAAAAATGTAATTCAGTTTTCAATGTTTGAGACGAAGACGAAAATGCAGCATTTAAAATCGACTCTGAAGACTTCAGTGACTTATATGTCACCCTCTTTTTCTTCTAATAAAGTATTGGATCTAATAAATTAAGTGTATTTTAAATCACAAGACATTTTCTGTTAAAGCACTTTTTTTTTAAATATTAATTATTTTCAAACTTATATCTCGCTTATGGTTAGTCCTACATGAAAAATGCAAATAACTATTTTGTAGGAAATTTTATCAGCTTGAATTTTAGTAAAAAATAAAAATTGATAGGAGTAACTGTTTTCGAGATATAAGCAAGAAACCAAAACACTGTTACCTTAATTAAGCGTTTGCATATAAGCAAATATAGTACTATTATTATTATTATTATTAATGTTATTGTTATTAATATGACAACTAAAGACAACTCTGAAACCTTTAGTGACTTTTATGTCTTTTCCTTTTTCCTCTACTAAAGTGTTAGACACAGTTAAATTAGTTTAATTTCAGTTTTTCAAACATTTTATTTTAAAGCAAATTTTTGTTATATATTATTTATATCCAACTCTATAACTCGCTTATGGTTGGTCCTACAAGAAAAATGTAAATAACTATTTTGTAGAATATTTTATCAGCTTTAATTTTGAAAGAAAGACAAAAATTCATAGGAGTAACTGTTTTTGAGATATAAGCAAGAAACCAAAAAACTGTTACCTTAATAAAGCGCTTGCATATAAGCAGATTTAGTACAGTTAGTATTATTATTATTAATGTTATTGTTATTAATATGACGACTAAAAACGATTCTGAAGACTTTGGTGACTTTTATGTCTTTTTCTTTTTTCTCTACTAAAGTGTTAGACACAATTAATTTAGTTTAATTTCAGTATTTCAAACATTTTATTTTTAAGCAAGTTTTTGTTAAATATTATTTATATCCAACTTTATAACTCGCTTATGGTTGGTCCTACAAGAAAAATGCAAATAACTATTTTGTAGGAAATGTTATCAGCTTTAATTTTGAAAGAAAGATAAAAATTGATAGGAGTAACTGTTTTCGAGATATA
Organism: Tribolium castaneum; assembly: GCF_031307605.1. Lineage (NCBI taxonomy): Eukaryota > Metazoa > Arthropoda > Insecta > Coleoptera > Tenebrionidae > Tribolium > Tribolium castaneum. The sequence continues at coordinate 2,167,540 of NC_087396.1, read as the reverse complement.
AGCAAAAAACCAAAGTAAAAACTGTTACCGTTTCAGAACAAAAATGTAATTCAGTTTTCAATGTTTAAGACGAAGACGAAAATGCAGCATCTAAAATCGACTCTGAAGACTTCAGTGACTTACATGTCACCCCCTTTTTTTTCTAATAAAGTATTGGACCTAATAAATTAAGTGTATTTTAAATCACAAGACATTTTCTGTTAAAGCACTTCTTTTTTAAATATTAATTATTTTCAATCTTATATCTCGCTTATGGTTAGTCCTACATAAAAAATGCAAATAACTATTTTGTAGAAAATTTTATCAGCTTGAATTTTAGTAAAAAGATAAAAATTGATAGGAGTAACTGTTTTCGAGATATGAGCAAGAAACCAAAACACTGTTACCTTAATTAAGCGTTTGCATATAAGCAAATTTAGTACTATTAGTATTATTATTATTAATGTTATTGTTATTAATATGACGATTAAAGACAACTTTGAAATTTAGTAACTTTTATGTCTTCTTCTTTTTCCTCTACTAAAGTGTTAGACACAATTAAATTAGTTTAATTTCAGTTTTTCAAACATTTTATTTTAAAGCAAATTTTTGTTAAATATTATTTATATCCAACTCTATAACTCGCTTATGGTTGGTCCTACAAGAAAAATGCAAATAACTATTTTGTAGGAAATTTTATTAGCTTTAATTTTGAAAGAAAGATAAAAATTGATAGGAGTAACTGTTTTCGAGATATAAGCAAAAAACCAAGAAGAAAACTGTGACTGTTACTGAACAAAAATGTAATTCGGTTTTCAATGTTTGAGACGAAGACGAAACTGCAGCATTTAAAAACGACTCTGAAGACTTCAGTGACTTTTATGTCACTTCCTTTTTCTTCTAATAAAGTATTGGACCCAATAAATTAAGTGTATTTTAAATCACAAGACATTTTCTGTTAAAGCACTTTTTTTTTAAATATTAATTATTTTCAATCATATATCTCGCTTATGGTTAGTCCTACATGAAAAATGCAAATAACTATTTTGTAGGAAATTTTATCAGCTTGAATTTTAGTAAAAAGATAAAAATTGATAGGAGTAACTGTTTTCGAGATATAAGCAAGAAACCAAAACACTGTTACCTTAATTAAGCGTTTGCATATAAGCAAATTTAGTACTATTAGTATTATTATTATTAATGTTATTGTTATTAATATGACAACTAAAGACAACTCTGAAACCTTTAGTGACTTTTATGTCTTTTCCTTTTTTCTCTACTAAAGTGTTAGACACAGTTAAATTAGTTTAATTTCAGTTTTTCAAACATTTTATTTTAAAGCAAATTTTTGTTAAATATTATTTATATCCAACTCTATAACTCGCTTATGGTTGGTCCTACAAGAAAAATGCAAATAACTATTCTGTAGAATATTTTATCAGCTTTAATTTTGAAAGAAAGACAAAAATTCATAGGAGTAACTGTTTTCGAGATATAAGCAAGAAACCAAAAAACTGTTACCTTAATAAAGCGCTTGCATATAAGCAGATTTAGTACTATTAGTATTATTATTATTAATGTTATTGTTATTAATATGACGACTAAAAACGATTCTGAAGACTTTGATGACTTTTATGTCCTTTTTTTTTTCTCTACTAAAGTGTTAGACACAATTAATTTAGTTTAATTTCAGTATTTCAAACATTTTATTTTTAAGCAAGTTTTTGTTAAATATTATTTATATCCAACTTTATAACTCGCTTATGGTTGGTCCTACAAGAAAAATGCAAATAACTATTTTGTAGGAAATGTTATCAGCTTTAATTTTGAAAGAAAGATAAAAATTGATAGGAGTAACTGTTTTCGAGATATAAGCAAAAAACCAAAGTAAAAACTGTTACCGTTTCAGAACAAAAATGTAATTCAGTTTTCAATGTTTGAGACGAAGACGAAAATGCAGCATTTAAAATCGACTCTGAAGACTTCAGTGACTTATATGTCACCCCCTTTTTTTTCTAATAAAGTATTGGACCTAATAAATTAAGTGTATTTTAAATCACAAGACATTTTCTGTTAAAGCACTTCTTTTTTAAATATTAATTATTTTCAATCTTATATCTCGCTTATGGTTTGTCCTACATAAAAAATGCAAATAACTATTTTGTAGGAAATTTTATCAGCTTGAATTTTAGTAAAAAGATAAAAATTGATAGGAGTAACTGTTTTCGAGATATGAGCAAGAAACCAAAACACTGTTACCTTAATTAAGCGTTTGCATATAAGCAAATTTAGTACTATTAGTATTATTATTATTAATGTTATTGTTATTAATATGACGATTAAAGACAACTTTGAAACCTTTAGTGACTTTTATGTCTTCTTCTTTTTCCTCTACTAAAGTGTTAGACACAATTAAATTAGTTTAATTTCAGTTTTTCAAACATTTTATTTTAAAGCAAATTTTTGTTAAATATTATTTATATCCAACTCTATAACTCGCTTATGGTTGGTCCTACAAGAAAAATGCAAATAACTATTTTGTAGGAAATTTTATCAGCTTT
>NC_087396.1:2065000-2160000 GCF_031307605.1 Tribolium castaneum | reverse complement strand
ATTGTTACAAACATAAACCTTACATCAAAGTAACTGAAAACCCCTTATTCAGGCACAGAAATTCGAATTACGTTTCAGTCTGGACAAAAACTGCTTACTTTAGACGATCCTTTGTTTTGAATACACAAACTTACATTAAAAAGATTAAAAACGTCTTATTCTGGCTGAAAACTGCAAATTATATATTACTCTAGATAAAAGCAATTTATCCTGATTACTCCTTTACTTAGAATAGAGTAAACTTGTATAAAACTTAATGAAAACTTTAAATTTCGTCTCAAAGAAATAATTTACGTTATAGTTTTGACCAGCACTGTTTATTTCAAACGATTTTATGATTCGAAACTAATGAACTTTTATGGGGCAGATGCAAAACCACATATTACCATATAAAGCGTTGTTTTAAAGCAAATTATTACCTTTTGCAACAAGAAATTTCACGTCAAAGAAACTGAAAACTTCGTATCCATACATAAATATCGAATTACGTATCAGTTTAGGCAAATACAGCTTATTTTAAACGATTCCTTGCTATAAACAAGAAAAATTTTATCAAGCATATTGAAAACGTCTTATTCTCGAAAATAAGAGCAAATTATGTATCAGTTTTAACAAAAGCGGATTACTCTGTTTGATTCTATGCTTAGAGTAGAGTAAACTACTATAAAACGTAATGAAAACTCTATATTCAAGCTCAAAAAAACAAATTACGTTATAGTTTTGACTAAAAAAAAATATTTCGGACGATTACATACTTCGAAGTAAGCAAACTTTAATTGAACAAGTGCAAAAGCTAATACTTTGCTTTAAAATAACAATTTATGTGGTAAAATGGTATTTTGCATCTGTCCTATAAAAGTTTACTCGTTTCGCTTCATTGAATCATTCGAAATAAATTATTTTGACACAACAACAACGAAAATAATTTGTTTTTGTTTAAACTGTAACATAAGTCGCTTTTATAAAACGAACTAAGACGTTTGGCTTCTGTTTAGTGAAAGTTTTCTCGTTTGGGGGTATAAAATCGTTTGAAATTAAGAGTTCTGGTCAAAACTATAACGTAAATTATTTCTTTGTATCACTTTAAAGATTTTCGTTATAGTCTTGACGAGAACTGTTAATTTCAAACGATTCTATGCTTTGAAACCAGTATACTTTCACTGAACAGAGGCAAAACGTCTAATTTCGCTTTTAAAAAACGATTTATGTCACAGAAAATCAAATTACGTTTCAGTCTAGACACAAATTGCTTATTTTAGACGATTCTTTCTTTTGAACACGAAAACTTACATTAAAAAGATTAAAAACGTCTTATTCTGGCTCAAAACTGCAAATTATGTATTACTTTGGATAAAAGTAGTTTATCCCGATTACTCCTTTGCTTAGAATAGAGCAAACTTGTATAAAACTTAATGAAAACTTTAAATTTCGTCTCAAAGAAATAATTTACGTTATAGTTTTGACCAGAACTGTTAATTTCAAACGATTTTATGCCCCCAAACGAGAAAACTTTCACTAAACAGATGCCAAACGCCTTAGTTCGTTTTATAAAAACGACATGTTACAGTTTGAACAAAAAAATTATTTTCGTTGTTGTGTCAAAATAATTTATTTCGAATGATTCAATGGAGCGAAACGTGTAAACTTTTATAGGACAGATGCAAAATACCATATTACCACTTAAATCGTTATTTTAAAGCAAAGTATTAGCTTTTGCACTTGTTCAATTAAAGTTTGCTTACTTCGAAGTATGTAGTCGTCCGAAATAATTTTTTTTGTCAAAACTATAACGTAATTTGTTCTTTTGAGCTTGAATATAGAGTTTTCATTACGTTTTATAGTAGTTTACTCTACTCTAAGCATAGAATCAAACAGAGTAATCCGCTTTTGTTAAAACTGATATATAATTTGCTCTTATTTTCGAGAATAAGACATTTTCAATATGTTTGATAAAATTTTTCTTGTTTATAGCAAGGAATAGTTTAAAATAAGCTGTATTTGCCTAAACTGATACGTAATTCGATATTTGTGCATGGATACGATGTTTTCAGTTTATTTGACGTGTGAAATTTCTTGTTGCAAAAGGTAATAATTTGCTTTAAAACAACGCTTTATATGGTAATATGTGGTTTTGCATCTGCCCCATAAAAGTTCATTAGTTTCGAATCATAAAATCGTTTGAAATAAACAGTGCTGGTCAAAACTATAACGTAAATTATTTCTTTGAGACGAAATTTAAAGTTTTCATTAAGTTTTATACAAGTTTACTCTATTCTAAGTAAAGGAGTAATCAGGATAAATTGCTTTTATCTAGAGTAATATATAATTTGCAGTTTTCAGCCAGAATAAGACGTTTTTAATCTTTTTAATGTAAGTTTTTGTATTCAAAACAAAGGATCGTCTAAAGTAAGCAGTTTTTGTCCAGACTGAAACGTAATTCCAATTTCTGTGCCTGAATAAGGGGTTTTCAGTTACTTTGATGTAAGGTTTCATGATTGTAACAATGAATTAACGAAAATAATTGGTTTTTATCCAAACTGTGTCATGAATCGTTTTTAAAAGGCGAAATAAGATGTTTTTCCTCTGTACAGTGAAAGTTTACTCGTTTCAAAGCATAGAACCGTTTGAAATTAACAGCTCTCGTTAAGACTATAACGCAAATCTTTTGTTTTGTACTAAAATAAGACGTTTTTAGTCAGTTTGATATAAGTTTTCTTGTTCAAAGCAAAATATTGTCGAAAATCAACCGTTTTTGTCTAAACTGATACAAAATTCGGTGGTTTGTGTCCGAATACAAAGTTTTCAGATTCTTTAATGTTAGGTTTGCTGCTTCTAACAAAGAATCAACGAAAATATTTTGTTTTAATACAAACTGCAATATAAAATGTCTTTATAGGACAAAACATGATGTTTGGCGTCTGTTTAATAAAAATTTACTCGTTTGGAAGCATAGAATCATTCCAAATAAGCTATTCTCGTCGAAACTATAATGTAATTAGTATTTTGTGCTAGAATACAGCGTTTTTGTTTGATTTATTAACAATTTTGTCTATTCTAAGCAATGAAACGAATAGGATTAGCTGCCTTTATCCAAAGTGATACATAAATTGCTCTTTTATGCCAGATTAATACGTTTTTAGTCTGTTCGATGTATATTTTCATGTTCAAAGCAAAAGATCGTCTAAAATAAGCCGTTTTTGTTTGAACTGATGAACAATTCAGACTGAGAGTCAACAAAAATAATTTGTTTTAATCCAAACTGATACTTTTTGACCCTATAAGAGTCCTATAAGAGTCCGAGATACGCCGTTCTCGTCAAGTCTATAACGTAATTCATTTTTTTGTGTCAGAATACGACGTTTTCTGTCTGTTTAATATAATTTTTTAATAATAATAATAATAACAATAATAATAATAATAACAATAATAATAATAATAATAATAATAATAGTAATAATACTAATAATAGTAATAAAAGTAAGCTTAGTTTTCTAAGCAAAAATGAAGCTTATTTTGTGTGTTATATGAGCGTTTTCTCATTTCTATGCAAGAAATCATCTGTGATCTGTATTTTTAGGCAAGAAATTGTCTAAAATTAATAACTCATTTTAAAACTGGTATAAAAACATTTACTATACAAAAGTTAATAATAATAATAATAATAATAATAATAATAATAGTAATAATAATAATAATAATAATAATAAAAATAATAATAATAGTAATAAAAGTAAGCTTAGTTTTCTAAGCAAAAATGAAGCTTATTTTGTGTGTTATATGAGCGTTTTCTCATTTCTATGCAAGAGATCATCTGTGATCTGTGTTTTTAGGCAAGAAATTGAATAAAATTAATAACTCATTTTAAAACTGGTATAAAAACATTTACTATACAAAAGTTAATAATAATAATAATAATAATAATAATAATAGTAATAATAACAATAATAATAGTAATAATAATAATATTAATAATAATAATAATAATAATAATAATAATAATGATAATAATACTTATAATAATGAATTTCTTTGTAAATTAAAGCTTAGTTTTTCTAAGCAAAAATGATGCTTATTTTGTGTTATCTGAGCGTTTTCTCATTTCTATGCAAGAGATCACCTGTGATCTGTTTTTTTAGGAAAGAAATTGTCTAAAATTAATAACTCATTTTAAAACTGGTATAAAAACATTTACTATACAAAAGTTATAATCGGTTTTTAATAATAATAATATTAATAATAATAATAATAATAATAATAATAATAATAATAATAATAATAATAAAAATAATAGTAATAATAATAATAATAATAAAAATAATAATAATAGTAGTAATAAAAATAAGCTTAGTTTTCTAAGCAAAAATGAAGCTTATTTTGTGTTATATGAGCTTTTCTCATTTCTATGCAAAAGATCATGTGTGATCTGTGTTTTTAGTCAATCTAAGCCATTTGATAGTTTTTAGGCAAGAAATTGGCTAAAATTAATAACTCATTTTAAAACTGGTATAAAAACATTTACTATACAAAAGTTAATAATAATAATAATAATAAATAATAATAATAATAATAATAATAATAATAATACTAATAATAATAATAATAATAACAATAATAATAATAATAATAATAATAATAATAATAATAATAATAATAATAGTAATAGTAACAAAAGTAATAATAATAATAATACTTTTAATAAGGAAAAATGGAGCTTATTTTGTGTTACATGAGCGTTTTCTCATTTCTATGCATAAGCCATTTAATAGTTTTTAATATTTAACAAAAATTTGCATTAAAATAAAATGTTTGAAAAACTGAAATTAAACTAAATTAAGTGTGTCTAACAATTTAGTAGAGAAAAAAGGAGAAGACATAAAAGTCACTAAAGTCTTAGAGTTGTCTTTAGTCGTCATATTAATAACAATAACATTTATAATAACAATACTAGTAGTACTAAATTTGCTTATATGCAAGCGCTTAATTAAGGTAACAGTTTTTTTGTTTTTTGCTTATATCTCGAAAACAGTTACTCCTATCAATTTTTACTTTTTCACCAAAATTAAGGTGATAAAATTTCCTACAAAATAGTTATTTGCATTTTTCATGTAGAACTAACCATAAGCGAGATATAAGTTTGAAAATAATTAATAATTAAAAAAAAGTGTTTTAACAGAAAATGTCTTGTGATTTATAAAATACACTTAATTTATTGGGTCCAATTCTGTATTAGAAGAAAAAGGAGGTGACATAAAAGTCACTGAAGTCTTCAGAGTCGTTTTTAAATGCTGCATTTTTGTCTTCGTCTCAAACATTGAAAACTGAATTACATTTTTGTTCAGTAACAGTTACAGTTTTCTTATTGGTTTTTTGCTTATATCTCGAAAACAGTTACTCCTATCAAATTTTATCCTTCTTTCAAAATTAAAGCTGATAAAATTTCCAACAAAATAGTTATTTACATTTTTCTTGTAGGACCAAGCATAAACGAGTTATAGAGTTGGATATAAATAATATTTAACAAAAATTTGCTTTAAAATAAAATGCTTGAAAAACTTGAATTAAACTAAATTAATTGTGTCTAACACTTTAGTAGAGGAAAAAGGAGAAGACATAAAAGTCACTAAATGTTTCAGAGTCGTCTTTAGTCGTCATATTAATAACAATAACATTAATAATAATAATACTAATAGTACTAAATTTGCTTATATGCAAACGCTTAATTAAGGTAACAGTTTTTTGGTTTTTTGCTTATATCTCGAAAACAGTTACTCCAATCAATTTTTACTTTTTTACTAAAATTAAAGGTGATAAAATTTCCTACAAAATAGTTATTTGCATTTTTCATGTAGAACTAACCATAAGCGAGATATAAGTTTGAAAATAATTAATATTTAAAAAAAAGTGTTTTAACAGAAAATGTCTTGTGATTTAAAATACACTTAATTTATTGGGTTCAATACTTTATTAGAAGAAAAAGGAGGTGACATAAAAGTCACTGAAGTCTTCAGAGTCGTTTTTAAATGCTGCATTTTTGTCTTCGTCTCAAACATTGAAAACTGAATTACATTTTTGTTCAGTAACAGTTACAGTTTTCTTATTGGTTTTTTGCTTATATCTCGAAAACAGTTACTCCTATCAAATTTTATCTTTCTTTCAAAATTAAAGCTGATAAAATTTCCAACAAAATAGTTATTTACATTTTTCTTGTAGGACCAAGCATAAACGAGTTATAAAGTTGGATATAAATAATATTTAACAAATATTTGCTTTAAAATAAAATGCTTGAAAAACCCGAATTAAACTAAATTAATTGTGTCTAACACTTTAGTAGAGAAAAAAGGAGAAGACATAAAAGTCACTAAATGTTTCAGAGTCGTCTTTAGTCGTCATATTAATAACAATAACATTAATAATAATAATACTAATAGTACTAAATTTGCTTATATGCAAACGCTTAATTAAGGTAACAGTTTTTTGGTTTCTTGCTTATATCTCGAAAACAGTTACTCCTATCAATTTTTACCTTTTTTTCAAAATTAAAGCTGATAAAATTTCCTACAAAATAGTTATTTGCATTTTTTTGTAGGACCAACCATAAGCGAGTTATAGAGTTGGATATAAATAATCTTTAACAAAAATTTGCTTTAAAATAAAATGTTTGAAAAACCGAAATTAAACTAAATTAAGACTAACACTTTAGTAGAGGAAAAAGGAGAAGACATAAAAGTCACCAAAGTCTTAAGAGTCGTTTTTAGTCGTCACATTAATAACAATAACATTAATATTAATAATACTAATATTACTAAATTTGCTTATATGCAAGCGCTTAATTAAGGTAACAGTTTTTTGGTTTCTTGCTTATATCTCGAAAACAGTTACTCCTATCAATTTTTATCTTTTTACTAAAATTAAAGCTGATAAAATTTCCTACAAAATAGTAATTTGCATTTTTCATGTAGGACAAACCATAAGCGAGATATAAGTTTGAAAATAATTAATATTTAAAAAAAAAGTGCTTTAACAGAAAATGTCTTGTGATTTAAAATACACTTAATTTAATGGGTCCAATATTTTATTAGAAGAAAAAGGAGGAGACATAAAAGTCACTGAAGTCTTCAGAGTCGATTTTAAATGCTGCATTTTCGTCTTTGTCTCAAACATTGAAATCTGAATTACATTTTTGTTTAGTAACAGTTACAGTTTTCTTATTGGTTTTTTGCTTATATCTCGAAAACAGTTACTCCTATCACTTTTTATCTTTCTTTCAAAATTAAAGCTGATAAAATTCTCTACAAAATAGTTATTCGCATTTTTTTTGTAGGACCAACCATAAGCGAGTTATAGAGTTGGATATAAATAATCTTTAACAAAAATTTGCTTTAAAATAAAATGTTTAAAAAACCGAAATTAAACTAAATTAATTAAGACAAACACTTTAGTAGAGAAAAAAGGAGAAGACATAAAAGTCACCAAAGTCTTGAGAGTCGTTTTTAGTAGTCATATTAATAACAATAACATTAATAATAATAATAATACTAATATTACTAAATTTGCTTATATGCAAGCGCTTAATTAAGGTAACAGTTTCTTGCTTATATCTCGAAAACAGTTACTCTTATCAATTTTTATTTTTTTACTAAAATTAAAGCTGATAAAATTTCCTACAAAATAGTTATTTGCATTTTTTATGTAGAACTAACCATAAGCGAGATATAAGTTTGAAAATAATTAATATTTAAAAAAAAAGTGCTTTAACAGAAAATGTCTTGTGATTTAAAATACACTTAATTTAATGGGTTCAATACTTTATTAGAAGAAAAAGGAGGTGACATAAAAGTCACCAAAGTCTTCAGAGTTGTTTTTAGTACTAAATTAGCTTATATGCAAGCCCTTAATTAGGGTAACAGTTTTTTGGTTTCTTGCTTATATCTCGAAAACAGTTACTCCTATCAATTTTTATCTTTTCACTAAAATTAAAGCTGATAAAATTTCCTACAAAATAGTAATTTGCATTTTTCATGTAGGACTAACCATAAGCGAGATATAAGTTTGAAAATAAGTATTACTATACTATACTATACTAATATTTAAAAAAAAGTGCTTTAACAGAAAATGTCTTGGGATTTAAAATACACTTAATTTATTGGGTCCAATAGTTTATTAGAAGAAAAAGGAGGTGACATAAAAGTCACTGAAGTCTTTAGAGTCGATTTTAAATGCTGCATTTTCGTCTTCGTCTCAAACATTGAAAACTGAATTACATTTTTGTTCAGTAACAGTTACAGTTTTCTTATTGGTTTTTTGCTTATATCTCGAAAACTGTTACTCCTATCAATTTTTATCTTTATTTCAAAATTAAAGCTGATAAAATTTCATACAAAATCGTTATTTGCATTTTTCATGTAGGACCAACCATAAGCGAGTTATAGAATTGGATATAAATAATATTTAACAAAAATTTGCTTTAAAATAAAATGTTTGAAAAACTGAAATTAAACTAATTTAATTGGGTCTAACACTTTAGTAGAGGAAAAAGAAAAAGACATAAAAGTCACTAAAGGTTTCAGAGTCGTCTTTAGTCGTCATATTAATAACAATAACATTAATGATAATAATACTAATAGTACTAAATTTGCTTATATGCAAACGCTTAATTAAGGTAACAGTGTTTTGGTTTCTAGCTTATATCTCGAAAACAGTTACTCCTATCAATTTTTATCTTATTACTAAAATTAAAGCTGATAAAATTTCCTACAAAATAATTATTTGCATTGTTCTTGTAGGAAAAAGCATAAGCGAGTTATAGAGATGGATATAAATAATATTTAACAAAAATTTGCTTTAAAATAAAATGTTTGAAATACTGAAATTAAACTAAATTAATTGTGTCTAACACTTTAGTATAGGAAAAAGAGAAGACATAAAAGTCACCAAAGTCTTCAGAGTCGTTTTTAGTCGTCATTTTAATAACAATAACATTAATAATAATAATACTAATAGTACTAAATTTGCTTATATGCAAGCGCTTTATTAAGGTAACAGTTTTTTGGTTTCTTGCTTATTTCTCGAAAACAGTTACTCCTATCAATTTTTATCTTTTTACTAAAATTAAAGCTGATAAAATTTCCTACAAAATAGTTATTTGCATTGTTCTTGTAGGAAAAAGCATAAGCGAGTTATAGAGATGGATATAAATAATATTTAACAAAAATTTGCTTTAAAATAAAATGTTTGAAATACTGAAATTAAACTAAATTAATTGTGTCTAACACTTTAGTAGAGAAGAAAGAAGAAGACATAAAAGTCACTAAAGGTTTCAGAGTCGTCTTTAATCGTCATATTAATAACAATAACATTAATAATAATAATACTAATAGTACTAAATTTGCTTATATGCAAACGCTTAATTAAGTTAACAGTTTTTTGGTTTCTTGCTTATATCTCGAAAACAGTTACTCCTATCAATTTTTATCTTTTACTAAAATTAAAGCTGATAAAATTTCCTACAAAATAGTAATTTGCATTTTTCATGTAGGACTAACCATAAGCGAGATATAAGTTTGAAAATAACTAATATTTAAAAAAAAGTGCATTAACAGAAAATGTCTTGTGATTTAAAATACACTTAATTTATTGGGTCCAATACTTTATTAGAAGAAAAAGGAGGTGACATAAAAGTCACTGAAGTCTTCAGAGTCGATTTTAAATGCTGCATTTTCGTCTTCGTCTCAAACATTGAAAACTGAATTACATTTTTGTTCAGTAACAGTTACAGTTTTCTTATTGGTTTTTTGCTTATATCTTGAAAACTGTTACTCCTATTAATTTTTATCTTTCATTCAAAATTAAAGCTGATAAAATTTCCTACAAAATCGTTATTAGCATTTTTCATGTAGGACCAACCATAAGCGAGTTATAGAGTTGGATATAAATAATCTTTAACAAAAATTTGCTTTAAAATAAAATGTTTGAAAAACCGAAATTAAACTAAATTAATTGGGTCTAACACTTTAGTAGAGGAAAAAGGAGAAGACATAAAGTCACCAAAGTCTTCAGAGTTGATTTTAGTACTAAATTTGCTTATATGCAAGCGCTTAATTAAGGTAACAGTTTTTTGGTTTCTTGCTTATATCTCAGAAACAGTTACCCCTATCAATTTTTATCTTTTTACTAAAATTAAAGCTGATAAAATTTCCTACAAAATAGTAATTTGCATTTTTCATGTAGGACTAACCATAAGCGAGATATAAGTTTGAAAATAATTAATATTTAAAAAAAAAGTGTTTTAACAGAAAATGTTGTGGGATTTAAAATACACTTAATTTATTGGGTCCAATAGTTTATTAGAAGAAAAAAGAGGTAACATAAAAGTCACTGAAGTCTTCAGAGTCGATTTTAAATGCTGCATTTTCGTCTTCGTCTCAAACATTGAAAACTGAATTACATTTTTGTTCAGTAACAGTTACAGTTTTCTTATTGGTTTTTTGCTTATATCTCGAAAACTGTTACTCCTATCAATGTTTATCTTTATTTCAAAATTAAAGCCGATAAAATTTCCTACAAAATCGTTATTTGCATTTTTCATGTAGGACCAACCATAAGCGAGTTATAGAGTTGGATATAAATAATATTTAACAAAAATTTGCTTTAAAATAAAATGTTTGAAAAACTGAAATTAAACTAATTTAATTGTGTCTAACACTTTAGTAGAGGAAAAAGAAAAAGACATAAAAGTCACTAAAGGTTTCAGAGTCGTCTTTAGTCGTCATATTAATAACAATAACATTAATGATAATAATACTAATAGTACTAAATTTGCTTATATGCAAACGCTTAATTAAGGTAACAGTGTTTTGGTTTCTTGCTTATATCTCGAAAACAGTTACTCCTATCAATTTTTATCTTTTTACTAAAATTAAAGCTGATAAAATTTCCTACAAAATAGTTATTTGCATTTCTTTTGTAAGACCAACCATAAGCGAGTTATAGAGTTGGATATAAAATATCTTCAACAAAAATTTGCTTTAAAATAAAATGTTTGAAAAACCGAAATTAAACTAAATTAATTGAGTCTAACACTTTAGTATAGGAAAAAGGAGAAGACATAAAAGTCACCAAAGTTTTGAGAGTCGTTTTTAGTCGTCATATTAATAACAATAACATTAATAATAATAATACTAATAGTACTAAATTTGCTTATATGCAAGCGCTTAATTAATTAACAGTTTTTTGGTTTCTTGCTTATATCTCGAAAACAGTTACTCCTATCAATTTTTATCTTTCTACTAAAATTAAAGCTGATAAAATTTCCTACAAAATAGTAATTTGCATTTTTCATGTAGGACTAACCATAAGCGAGATATAAGTTTGAAAATAATTAATATTTGAAAAAAAAAGTGTTTTAACAGAAAATGTCTTGGGATTTAAAATACACTTAATTTATTGGGTCCAACATTTTATTAGAAGAAAAAGGAGGTGACATAAAAGTCACTGAAGTCTTCAGAGTCGATTTTAAATGCTGCATTTTCGCCTTCGTCTCAAACATTGAAAACTGAATTACATTTTTGTTCAGTAACAGTTACAGTTTTCTTATTGGTTTTTTGCTTATATCTCGAAAACTGTTACTCCTATTAATTTTTATCTTTCTTTCAAAATTAAAGCTGATAAAATTTCCAACAAAATCGTTATTTGCATTTTTCTTGTAGGACTTCAGAAGTCTTCAGAATCGTTTTTAGTCGTCATATTAATAACAATAACATTAATAATAATAATACTAATAGTACTAAATTTGCTTACATGCAAACCCTTAATTCAAATAACAATTTTTTGGTTTCTTGCTTATATCTCGAAAACAGTTACTCCTATCAATTTTTATCTTTTTACTAAAATTAAAGCTGATAAAATTTCCTACAAAATAGTTAATTGCATTTTTAATGTAGGACTAACCATAAGCGAGATATAAGTTTGAAAATAATTAAAATTTAAAAAAAAGTGCTTCAACAGAAAATGTCTTGTGATTTAAAATACACTTAATTTATTGGGTCCAATACTTTATTAGAAGAAAAAAGAGGTGACAGAAAGGTCACTGAAGTCTTTAGAGTCGTTTGTAAATGCTGCATTTTCGTCTTCGTCTCAAACATTGAAAACTGAATTACATTTTTGTTCAGTAACTGTTACTGTTTTCTTATTGGTTTTTTGCTTATATCTCGAAAACAGTTACTTCTATCAATTTTTTTTTTTTTTTTTTTAAATTAAAGCTGATAAAGCTTCCTACAAAATAGTTATTTTCATTTTTCTTGTAGGACCAACCATAAGCGAGTTATAGAGTTGGATATAAATCAATATTTAAAAAAAAAGTGCTTTAACAGAAAATGTCTTGTGATTTAAAATACACTTAATTTATTGAGTCCAATACTTTATTAGAAAAAAAAAGAGGTGACTTAAAAGTCACTGAAGTTTTCAGAGTCGTTTTTTTTTCAAAATTAAAGCTGATAAAATTTCCTACAAAATAGTTATTTGCATTTTTCTTGTAGGACCAACCATAAGCGAGTTATAGAGTTGGATATAAATAATATTTAACAAAAATTTGCTTTAAAATAAAATGTTTGAAAAACTGAAATTAAACTAATTTAATTGTGTCTAACACATTAGTTGAGGAAAAAGAAGAAGACATAAAAGTCACTAAAGGTTTCAAAGTTGTCTTTAATCGTCATATTAATAACAATAACATTAATAATAATAATACTAATAGTACTAAATTTGCTTATATGCAAACGCTTAATTAAGGTAACAGTGTTTTGGTTTCTGGCTTATATCTCGAAAACAGTTACTCCTATCAATTTTTATCTTTTTACTAAAATTCAAGCTGATAAAATTTTCTACAAAATAGTTAGTTGCATTTTTTATGTAGGACTAACCATAAGCGAGATATAAGATTGAAAATAATTAATATTTAAAAAAAAAAGTGCTTTAACAGAAAATGTCTTGTGATTTAAAATACACTTAATTTTTTAGGTCCAATACTTTATTAGAAAAAAAAGGGGGTGACATATAAGTCACTGAAGTCTTCAGAGTCGATTTTAAATGCTGCATTTTCGTCTTCGTCTCAAACATTGAAAACTGAATTACATTTTTGTTCTGAAACGGTAACAGTTTTTACTTTGGTTTTTTGCTTATATCTCGAAAACAGTTACTGCTATAAATTTTTATCTTTTCTTCAAAATTAAAGCTGATAAAATTTCCTACAAAATAGTTTTTAGCATTTTTTTTGTAGGACCAACCATAAGCGAGTTATAGAGTTGGATATAAATAATCTTTAAGAAAAATTTGCTTTAAAATAAAATGTTTGAAAAACCGAAATTAAACTAAATTAATTGGGTCCAATACTTTATTAGAAGAAAAAGGAGGTGACATAAAAGTCACTGAAGTCTTCAGAGTCGATTTTAAATGCCGCATTTTCGTCTTCGTCTCAAACATTGAAAACTAAATTACATTTTTGTTCAGTAACAGTTACAGTTTTCTTACTGGTTTTTTGCTTATATCTCGAAAACTGTTACTCCTATCAATTTTTATCTTTTTTTCAAAATTAAAGCTGATAAAATTTTCTACAAAATAGTTATTCACATTTTTTTTGTAAGACCAACCATAAGCGAGTTATAGAGTTGGATATAAATAATCTTTAACAAAAATTTGCTTTAAAATAAAATGTTTGAAAAACCGAAATTAAACTAAATTAATTGTGTCTAACACTTTAGTAGAAGAAAAAGGAGAAGACATAAAAGTTACCAAAGTCTTCAGAGTTGTTTTTAGTACTAAATTTGCTTATATGCAAGCCCTTAATTAAAGTAACAGTTTTTTGGTTTCTTGCTTATACCTCGAAAACAGTTACTCCTATCAATTTATATCTTTTTACTAAAATTAAAGCTGATAAAATTTCCAACAAAATAGTTATTTGCATTTTTCATGTAGGACTAACCATAAGCGAGATGTAAGTTTGAAAATAATCAATATTTAAAAAAAAAGTGCTTTAACAGAAAATGTCTTGTGATTTAAAATACACTTAATTTATTGAGTCCAATACTTTATTAGAAAAAAAAGGAGGTGACTTAAAAGTCACTGAAATTTTCAGAGTCGTTTTTAAATGCTGCATTTTCGTCTTCGTCTCAAACATTGAAAACTGAATTACATTTTTGTTCAGTAACGGTTACAATTTTCACTTTGGTTTTTTGCTTATATCTCGAAAACAGTTACTTCTATAAATTTTTATTTTTTCTTCAAAATTAAAGCTGATAAAATTTCCTACAAAATAGTTTTTAACATTTTTTTTGTAGGACCAACCATAAGCGAGTTATAGAGTTGGATATAAATAATCTTTAAGAAAAATTTGCTTTAAAATAAAATGTTTGAAAAACTGAAATTAAACTAATTTAATTGTGTCTAACACATTAGTAGAGGAAAAAGAAGAAGACATAAAAGTCACTAAAGGTTTCAAAGTTGTCTTTAATCGTCATATTAATAACAATAACATTAATAATAATAATACTAATAGTACTAAATTTGCTTATATGCAAGCGCTTTATTAAGGTAACAGTTTTTTGGTTTCTTGCTTATATCTCGAAAACAGTTACTCCTATCAATTTTTATCTTTTTGCTAAAATTAAAGCTGATAAAATTTCCTACAAAATAGTTATTTGCATTTTTCATGTAGGACTAACCATTAGCGAGATATATGATTGAAAATAATTAATATTTAAAAAAAAGTGCTTTAACAGAAAATGTCTTGTGATTTAAAATACACTTAATTTATTGGGTCTAATACTTTATTAGAAGAAGAAGAAAGTGACATAAAAGTCGCTGAAGTCTTCAGGGTCGTTTTTAATTGCTGCAGTTTCATCTTCGTCTCAAACATTGAAAACTGAATTACATTTTGGTTCAGTAACAGTCACAGTTTTCTTATTGGTTTTTTGCTTATATCTCGAAAACAGTTACTCCTATCAATTTTTTTTTTTTTTTCAAAATTAAAGCTGATAAAATTTCCTACAAAATAGTTATTTGCATTTTTCTTGTAGGACCAACCATAAGCGAGTTATAGAGTTGGATATAAATAATATTTAACAAAAATTTGCTTTAAAATAAAATGTTTGAAAAACTGAAATTAAACTAATTTAATTGTGTCTAACACATTAGTAGAGGAAAAAGAAGAAGACATAAAAGTCACTAAAAATTTCAAAGTTGTCTTTAATCGTCATATTAATAACAATAACATTAATAATAATAATACTAATAGTACTAAATTTGCTTATATGCAAACGCTTAATTAAGGTAACGGTGTTTTGGTTTCTGGCTTATATCTCGAAAACAGTTACTCCTATCAATTTTTATTTTTTTACTAAAATTCAAGCTGATAAAATTTCCTACAAAATAGTTATTTGCATTTTTTATGTAGGACTAACCATAAGCGAGATATAAGATTGAAAATAATTAATATTTAAAAAAGAAGTGCTTTAACAGAAAATGTCTTGTGATTTAAAATACACTTAATTTATTAGGTCCAATACTTTATTAAAAAAAAAAGGGGGTGACATATAAGTCACTGAAGTCTTCAGAGTCGATTTTAAATGCTGCATTTTCGTCTTCGTCTCAAACATTGAAAACTGAATTACATTTTTGTTCTGAAACGGTAACAGTTTTTACTTTGGTTTTTTGCTTATATCTCGAAAACAGTTACTCCTATCAATTTTTATCTTTTTTTCAAAATTAAAGCTGATAACATTTCCTACAAAATAGTTATTTGCATTTTTCTTGTAGGACCAACCATAAGCGAGTTATAAAGTTGGATATAAATAATATTTAACAAAAACTTGCTTAAAAATAAAATGTTTGAAATACTGAAATTAAACTAAATTAATTGTGTCTAACACTTTAGTAGAAAAAAAAGAAAAAGACATAAAAGTCACCAAAGTCTTCAGAATCGTTTTTAGTCGTCATATTAATAACAATAACATTAATAATAATAATACTAATAGTACTAAATCTGCTTATATGCAAGCGCTTTATTAAGGTTACAGTTTTTTGGTTTCTTGCTTATATCTCGAAAACAGTTACTCCTATGAATTTTTGTCTTTTTTTCAAAATTAAAGCCGATAAAATTTCCTACAAAATAGTTATTTGCATTTTTCTTGTAGGACCAACCATAAGCGAGTTATAGAGTTGGATATAAATACTTTTTAACAAAAATTTGCTTTAAAATAAAATGTTTGAAAAACTGAAATTAAACTAATTTAATTGTGTCTAACACTTTAGTAGAGGAAAAGGAAAAGACATAAAAGTCACTAAAGGTTTCAGAGTTGTCTATAGTTGTCATATTAATAACAATAACATTAATAATAATAATACTAATAGTACTAAATTTGCTTATATGCAAACGCTTAATTAAGGTAACAGTGTTTTGGTTTCTTGCTTATATCTCGAAAACAGTTACTCCTATCAATTTTTATTTTTTTACTAAAATTTAAGCTGATAAAATTTCCTATAAAATAGTTATTTGCATTTTTCATGTAGGACTAACCATAAGCGAGATATATGATTGAAAATAATTAATATTTAAAAAAAAAGTGCTTTAACAGAAAATGTCTTGTGATTTAAAATACACTTAATTTATTGGGTCCAATACTTTATTAGAAGAAAAAGGAAGTGACATAAAAGTCACTGAAGTCTTCAGAGTCGTTTTTAAATGCTGCAGTTTCGTCTTCGTCTCAAACATTGAAAACTGAATTACATTTTTGTTCAGTAACAGTCACAGTTTTCTTATTGGTTTTTTGCTTATATCTCGAAAACAGTTACTCCTATTAATTTTTATCTTTCTGTCAAAATTAAAGCTGATAAAATTTCCTACAAAATAGTTATTTGCATTTTTCTTGTAGGACCAACCATAAGCGAGTTATAGAGTTGGATATAAATAATATTTAACAAAAATTTGCTTTAAAATAAAATGTTTGAAAAACTGAAATTAAACTAATTTAATTGTGTCTAACACTTTAGTAGAGGAAAAAGAAGAAGACATAAAAGTCACTAAAGGTTTCAAAGTTGTCTTTAATCGTCATATTAATAACAATAACATTAATAATAATAATACTAATAGTACTAAATTTGCTTATATGCAAACGCTTAATTAAGGTAACAGTGTTTTGGTTTCTTGCTCATATCTCGAAAACAGTTACTCCTATCAACTTTTATCTTTTTACTAAAATTCAAGCTGATAAAATTTCCTACAAAATAATTATTTGCATTTTTTATGTAGGACTAACCATAAGCGAGATATAAGATTGAAAATAATTAATATTTAAAAAAGAAGTGCTTTAACAGAAAATGTCTTGTGATTTAAAATACACTTAATTTATTAGGTCCAATACTTTATTAGAACAAAAGGGGGTGACATATAAGTCACTGAAGTCTTCAGAGTCGATTTTAAATGCTGCATTTTCGTCTTCGTCTCAAACATTGAAAACTGAATTACATTTTTGTTCTGAAACGGTAACAGTTTTTACATTGGTTTTTTGCTTATATCTCGAAAACAGTTACTCCTATCAATTTTTATCTTTTTTTCAAAATTAAAGCTGATAACATTTCCTACAAAATAGCTATTTGCATTTTTCTTGTAGAACCAACCATAAGCGAGTTATAAAGTTGGATATAAATAATATTTAACAAAAACTTGCTTAAAAATAAAATGTTTGAAATACTGAAATTAAACTAAATTAATTGTGTCTAACACTTTAGTAGAGAAAAAAGAAAAAGACATAAAAGTCACCAAAGTCTTCAGAATCGTTTTTAGTCGTCATATTAATAACAATAACATTAATAATAATAATACTAATAGTACTAAATCTGCTTATATGCAAGCGCTTTATTAAGGTAACAGTTTTTTGGTTTCTTGCTTATATCTCGAAAACAGTTACTCCTATGAATTTTTGTCTTTTTTTCAAAATTAAAGCTGATAAAATTTCCTACAAAATAGATATTTGCATTTTTCTTGTAGGATCAACCATAAGCGAGTTATAAAGTTGGATATAAATAATATTTAACAAAAATTTGCTTTAAAATAAAATGTTTGAAAAACTGAAATTAAACTAATTTAATTGTGTCTAACACTTTAGTAGAGGAAAAAGAAGAAGACATAAAAGTCACTAAAGGTTTCAAAGTTGTCTTTAATCGTCATATTAATAACAATAACATTAATAATAATAATACTAATAGTACTAAATTTGCTTATATGCAAACGCTTAATTAAGGTAACAGTGTTTTGGTTTCTTGCTCATATCTCGAAAACAGTTACTCCTATCAATTTTTATCTTTCTTTCACAATTAAAGCTGATAACATTTCCTACAAAATAGTTATTTGCATTTTTCTTGTGGGACCAACCATAAGCGAGTTATAAAGTTGGATATAAATAATATTTAACAAAAACTTGCTTAAAAATAAAATGTTTGAAATACTGAAATTAAACTAAATTAATTGTGTCTAACACTTTAGTAGAGAAAAAAGAAAAAGACATAAAAGTCACCAAAGTCTTCAGAATCGTTTTTAGTCGTCATATTAATAACAATAACATTAATAATAATAATACTAATAGTACTAAATCTGCTTATATGCAAGCGCTTTATTAAGGTAACAGTTTTTTGGTTTCTTGCTTATATCTCGAAAACAGTTACTCCTATGAATTTTTGTCTTTTTTTCAAAATTAAAGCTGATAAAATTTCCTACAAAATAGATATTTGCATTTTTCTTGTAGGATCAACCATAAGCGAGTTATAAAGTTGGATATAAATAATATTTAACAAAAATTTGCTTTAAAATAAAATGTTTGAAAAACTGAAATTAAACTAATTTAATTGTGTCTAACACTTTAGTAGAGGAAAAAGGAAAAGACATAAAAGTCACTAAAAGTTTCAGAGTTGTCTTTAGTTGTCATATTAATAACAATAACATTAATAATAATAATACTAATAGTACTAAATTTGCTTATATGCAAACGCTTAATTAAGGTAACAGTGTTTTGGTTTCTTGCTTATATCTCGAAAACAGTTACTCCTATCAATTTTTATTTTTTTACTAAAATTTAAGCTGATAAAATTTCCTATAAAATAGTTATTTGCATTTTTCATGTAGGACTAACCATAAGCGAGATATATGATTGAAAATAATTAATATTTAAAAAAAAAGTGCTTTAACAGAAAATGTCTTGTGATTTAAAATACACTTAATTTATTGGGTCCAATACTTTATTAGAAGAAAAAGGAAGTGACATAAAAGTCACTGAAGTCTTCAGAGTCGTTTTTAAATGCTGCAGTTTCGTCTTCGTCTCAAACATTGAAAACTGAATTACATTTTTGTTCAGTAACAGTCACAGTTTTCTTATTGGTTTTTTGCTTATATCTCGAAAACAGTTACTCCTATTAATTTTTATCTTTCTGTCAAAATTAAAGCTGATAAAATTTCCTACAAAATAGTTATTTGCATTTTTCTTGTAGGACCAACCATAAGCGAGTTATAGAGTTGGATATAAATAATATTTAACAAAAATTTGCTTTAAAATAAAATGTTTGAAAAACTGAAATTAAACTAATTTAATTGTGTCTAACACTTTAGTAGAGGAAAAAGAAGAAGACATAAAAGTCACTAAAGGTTTCAAAGTTGTCTTTAATCGTCATATTAATAACAATAACATTAATAATAATAATACTAATAGTACTAAATTTGCTTATATGCAAACGCTTAATTAAGGTAACAGTGTTTTGGTTTCTTGCTCATATCTCGAAAACAGTTACTCCTATCAATTTTTATCTTTCTTTCACAATTAAAGCTGATAACATTTCCTACAAAATAGTTATTTGCATTTTTCTTGTGGGACCAACCATAAGCGAGTTATAAAGTTGGATATAAATAATATTTAACAAAAACTTGCTTAAAAATAAAATGTTTGAAATACTGAAATTAAACTAAATTAATTGTGTCTAACACTTTAGTAGAGAAAAAAGAAAAAGACATAAAAGTCACCAAAGTCTTCAGAATCGTTTTTAGTCGTCATATTAATAACAATAACATTAATAATAATAATACTAATAGTACTAAATCTGCTTATATGCAAGCGCTTTATTAAGGTAACAGTTTTTTGGTTTCTTGCTTATATCTCGAAAACAGTTACTCCTATGAATTTTTGTCTTTTTTTCAAAATTAAAGCTGATAAAATTTCCTACAAAATAGATATTTGCATTTTTCTTGTAGGATCAACCATAAGCGAGTTATAAAGTTGGATATAAATAATATTTAACAAAAATTTGCTTTAAAATAAAATGTTTGAAAAACTGAAATTAAACTAATTTAATTGTGTCTAACACTTTAGTAGAGGAAAAAGGAAAAGACATAAAAGTCACTAAAAGTTTCAGAGTTGTCTTTAGTTGTCATATTAATAACAATAACATTAATAATAATAATACTAATAGTACTAAATTTGCTTATATGCAAACGCTTAATTAAGGTAACAGTGTTTTGGTTTCTTGCTTATATCTCGAAAACAGTTACTCCTATCAATTTTTATTTTTTTACTAAAATTTAAGCTGATAAAATTTCCTATAAAATAGTTATTTGCATTTTTCATGTAGGACTAACCATAAGCGAGATATATGATTGAAAATAATTAATATTTAAAAAAAAAGTGCTTTAACAGAAAATGTCTTGTGATTTAAAATACACTTAATTTATTGGGTCCAATACTTTATTAGAAGAAAAAGGAAGTGACATAAAAGTCACTGAAGTCTTCAGAGTCGTTTTTAAATGCTGCAGTTTCGTCTTCGTCTCAAACATTGAAAACTGAATTACATTTTTGTTCAGTAACAGTCACAGTTTTCTTATTGGTTTTTTGCTTATATCTCGAAAACAGTTACTCCTATTAATTTTTATCTTTCTGTCAAAATTAAAGCTGATAAAATTTCCTACAAAATAGTTATTTGCATTTTTCTTGTAGGACCAACCATAAGCGAGTTATAGAGTTGGATATAAATAATATTTAACAAAAATTTGCTTTAAAATAAAATGTTTGAAAAACTGAAATTAAACTAATTTAATTGTGTCTAACACTTTAGTAGAGGAAAAAGAAGAAGACATAAAAGTCACTAAAGGTTTCAAAGTTGTCTTTAATCGTCATATTAATAACAATAACATTAATAATAATAATACTAATAGTACTAAATTTGCTTATATGCAAACGCTTAATTAAGGTAACAGTGTTTTGGTTTCTTGCTCATATCTCGAAAACAGTTACTCCTATCAACTTTTATCTTTTTACTAAAATTCAAGCTGATAAAATTTCCTACAAAATAATTATTTGCATTTTTTATGTAGGACTAACCATAAGCGAGATATAAGATTGAAAATAATTAATATTTAAAAAAGAAGTGCTTTAACAGAAAATGTCTTGTGATTTAAAATACACTTAATTTATTAGGTCCAATACTTTATTAGAACAAAAGGGGGTGACATATAAGTCACTGAAGTCTTCAGAGTCGATTTTAAATGCTGCATTTTCGTCTTCGTCTCAAACATTGAAAACTGAATTACATTTTTGTTCTGAAACCGTAACAGTTTTTACATTGGTTTTTTGCTTATATCTCGAAAACAGTTACTCCTATCAATTTTTATCTTTTTTTCAAAATTAAAGCTGATAACATTTCCTACAAAATAGCTATTTGCATTTTTCTTGTAGAACCAACCATAAGCGAGTTATAAAGTTGGATATAAATAATATTTAACAAAAACTTGCTTAAAAATAAAATGTTTGAAATACTGAAATTAAACTAAATTAATTGTGTCTAACACTTTAGTAGAGAAAAAAGAAAAAGACATAAAAGTCACCAAAGTCTTCAGAATCGTTTTTAGTCGTCATATTAATAACAATAACATTAATAATAATAATACTAATAGTACTAAATCTGCTTATATGCAAGCGCTTTATTAAGGTAACAGTTTTTTGGTTTCTTTCTTATATCTCGAAAACAGTTACTCCTATGAATTTTTGTCTTTTTTTCAAAATTAAAGCTGATAAAATTTCCTACAAAATAGATATTTGCATTTTTCTTGTAGGATCAACCATAAGCGAGTTATAAAGTTGGATATAAATAATATTTAACAAAAATTTGCTTTAAAATAAAATGTTTGAAAAACTGAAATTAAACTAATTTAATTGTGTCTAACACTTTAGTAGAGGAAAAAGAAGAAGACATAAAAGTCACTAAAGGTTTCAAAGTTGTCTTTAATCGTCATATTAATAACAATAACATTAATAATAATAATACTAATAGTACTAAATTTGCTTATATGCAAACGCTTAATTAAGGTAACAGTGTTTTGGTTTCTTGCTCATATCTCGAAAACAGTTACTCCTATCAATTTTTATCTTTCTTTCACAATTAAAGCTGATAACATTTCCTACAAAATAGTTATTTGCATTTTTCTTGTGGGACCAACCATAAGCGAGTTATAAAGTTGGATATAAATAATATTTAACAAAAACTTGCTTAAAAATAAAATGTTTGAAATACTGAAATTAAACTAAATTAATTGTGTCTAACACTTTAGTAGAGAAAAAAGAAAAAGACATAAAAGTCACCAAAGTCTTCAGAATCGTTTTTAGTCGTCATATTAATAACAATAACATTAATAATAATAATACTAATAGTACTAAATCTGCTTATATGCAAGCGCTTTATTAAGGTAACAGTTTTTTGGTTTCTTGCTTATATCTCGAAAACAGTTACTCCTATGAATTTTTGTCTTTTTTTCAAAATTAAAGCTGATAAAATTTCCTACAAAATAGATATTTGCATTTTTCTTGTAGGATCAACCATAAGCGAGTTATAAAGTTGGATATAAATAATATTTAACAAAAATTTGCTTTAAAATAAAATGTTTGAAAAACTGAAATTAAACTAATTTAATTGTGTCTAACACTTTAGTAGAGGAAAAAGGAAAAGACATAAAAGTCACTAGAAGTTTCAGAGTTGTCTTTAGTTGTCATATTAATAACAATAACATTAATAATAATAATACTAATAGTACTAAATTTGCTTATATGCAAACGCTTAATTAAGGTAACAGTGTTTTGGTTTCTTGCTTATATCTCGAAAACAGTTACTCCTATCAAGTTTTATCTTTTTACTAAAATTCAAGCTGATAAAATTTCCTATAAAATAGTTATTTGCATTTTTCATGTAGGACTAACCATAAGCGAGATATATGATTGAAAATAATTAATATTTAAAAAAAAAGTGCTTTAACAGAAAATGTCTTGTGATTTAAAATACACTTAATTTATTGGGTCCAATACTTTATTAGAAGAAAAAGGAAGTGACATAAAAGTCACTGAAGTCTTCAGAGTCGTTTTTAAATGCTGCAGTTTCGTCTTCGTCTCAAACATTGAAAACTGAATTACATTTTTGTTCAGTAACAGTCACAGTTTTCTTATTGGTTTTTTGCTTATATCTCGAAAACAGTTACTCCGATCAATTTTTATCTTTCTTTCAAAATTAAAGCTGATAAAATTTCCTACAAAATAGTTATTTGCATTTTTCTTGTAGGACCAACCATAAGCGAGTTATAGAGTTGGATATAAATAATATTTAACAAAAATTTGCTTTAAAATAAAATGTTTGAAAAACTGAAATTAAACTAATTTAATTGTGTCTAACACTTTAGTAGAGGAAAAAGAAGAAGACATAAAAGTCACTAAAGGTTTCAAAGTTGTCTTTAATCGTCATATTAATAACAATAACATTAATAATAATAATACTAATAGTACTAAATTTGCTTATATGCAAACGCTTAATTAAGGTAACAGTGTTTTGGTTTCTTGCTCATATCTCGAAAACAGTTACTCCTATCAATTTTTATCTTTCTTTCAAAATTAAAGCTGATAACATTTCCTACAAAATAGTTATTTGCATTTTTCTTGTAGGACCAACCATAAGCGAGTTATAAAGTTGGATATAAATAATATTTAACAAAAACTTGCTTAAAAATAAAATGTTTGAAATACTGAAATTAAACTAAATTAATTGTGTCTAACACTTTAGTAGAGAAAAAAGAAAAAGACATAAAAGTCACCAAAGTCTTCAGAATCGTTTTTAGTCGTCATATTAATAACAATAACATTAATAATAATAATACTAATAGTACTAAATCTGCTTATATGCAAGCGCTTTATTAAGGTAACAGTTTTTTGGTTTCTTGCTTATATCTCGAAAACAGTTACTCCTATGAATTTTTGTCTTTCTTTCAAAATTAAAGCTGATAAAATATTCTACAAAATAGTTATTTGCATTTTTCTTGTAGGACCAACCATAAGCGAGTTATAGAGTTGGATATAAATAATATTTAACAAAAATTTACTTTAAAATAAAATGTTTGAAAAACTGAAATTAAACTAATTTAACTGTGTCTAACACTTTAGTAGAGAAAAAAGGAAAAGACATAAAAGTCACTAAAGGTTTCAGAGTTGTCTTTAGTTGTCATATTAATAACAATAACATTAATAATAATAATACTAATAGTACAAAATTTGCTTATATGCAAACGCTTAATTAAGGTAACAGTGTTTTGGTTTCTTGCTTATATCTCGAAAACAGTTACTCCTATCAATTTTTATCTTTTTACTAAAATTCAAGCTGATAAAATTTCCTACAAAATAGTTATTTGCATTTTTTATGTAGGACTAACCATAAGCGAGATATAAGATTGAAAATAATTAATATTTAAAAAAGAAGTGCTTTAACAGAAAATGTCTTGTGATTTAAAATACACTTAATTTATTAGGTCCAATACTTTATTAGAAAAAAAAGGGGGTGACATATAAGTCACTGAAGTTTTCAGAGTCGATTTTAAATGCTGCATTTTCGTCTTCGTCTCAAACATTAAAAACTAAATTACATTTTTGTTCTGAAACGGTAACAGTTTTTACTTTGGTTTTTTGCTTATATCTCGAAAACAGTTACTCCTATCAATTTTTATCTTTCTTTCAAAATTAAAGCTGATAACATTTCCTACAAAATAGTTATTTGCATTTTCCTTGTAGGACCAACCATAAGCGAGTTATAAAGTTGGATATAAATAATATTTAACAAAAACTTGCTTAAAAATAAAATGTTTGAAATACTGAAATTAAACTAAATTAATTGTGTCTAACACTTTAGTAGAGAAAAAAGAAAAAGACATAAAAGTCACCAAAGTCTTCAGAATCGTTTTTAGTCGTCATATTAATAACAATAACATTAATAATAATAATACTAACAGTACTAAATCTGCTTATATGCAAGCGCTTTATTAAGGTAACAGTTTTTTGGTTTCTTGCTTATATCTCGAAAACAGTTACTCCTATAAATTTTTGTCTTTCTTTCAAAATTAAAGCTGATAAAATATTCTACAAAATAGTTATTTGCATTTTTCTTGTAGGACCAACAATAAGCGAGTTATAGAGTTGGATATAAATAATATATAACAAAAATTTGCTTTAAAATAAAATGTTTGAAAAACTGAAATTAAACTAATTTAATTGTGTCTAACACTTTAGTAGAGGAAAAAGAAGACGACATAAAAATCACTAAAGGTTTCAAAGTTGTCTTTAATCGTCATATTAATAACAATAACATTAATAATAATAATACTAATAGAACTAAATTTGCTTATATGCAAACGCTTAATTAAGGTAACAGTGTTTTGGTTTCTTGCTCATATCTCGAAAACAGTTACTCCTATCAATTTTTACCTTTTTACTAAAATTCAAGCTGATAACATTTCCTACAAAATAGATATTTGCATTTTTTATGTAGGATTAACCATAAGCGAGATATAAGATTGAAAATAATTAATATTTAAAAAAGAAGTGCTTTAACAGAAAATGTCTTGTGATTTAAAATACACTTAATTTATTAGGTCCAATACTTTATTAGAAAAAAAAGGGGGTGACATATAAGTCACTGAAGTTTTCAGAGTCGATTTTAAATGCTGCATTTTCGTCTTCGTCTCAAACATTGAAAACTAAATTACATTTTTGTTCTGAAACGGTAACAGTTTTTACTTTGGTTTTTTGCTTATATCTCGAAAACAGTTACTCCTATCAATTTTTATCTTTCTTTCAAAATTGAAGCTGATAACATTTCCTACAAAATAGTTATTTGCATTTTCCTTGTAGGACCAACCATAAGCGAGTTATAAAGTTGGATATAAATAATATTTAACAAAAACTTGCTTAAAAATAAAATGTTTGAAATACTGAAATTAAACTAAATTAATTGTGTCTAACACTTTAGTAGAGAAAAAAGAAAAAGACATAAAAGTCACCAAAGTCTTCAGAATCGTTTTTAGTCGTCATATTAATAACAATAACATTAATAATAATAATACTAACAGTACTAAATCTGCTTATATGCAAGCGCTTTATTAAGGTAACAGTTTTTTGGTTTCTTGCTTATATCTCGAAAACAGTTACTCCTATGAATTTTTGTCTTTCTTTCAAAATTAAAGCTGATAAAATATTCTACAAAATAGTTATTTGCATTTTTCTTGTAGGACCAACAATAAGCGAGTTATAGAGTTGGATATAAATAATATATAACAAAAATTTGCTTTAAAATAAAATGTTTGAAAAACTGAAATTAAACTAATTTAACTGTGTCTAACACTTTAGTAGAGGAAAAAGGAAAAGACATAAAAGTCACTAAAGGTTTCAGAGTTGTTTTTAGTTGTCATATTAATAACAATAACATTAATAATAATAATACTAACAGTACTAAATCTGCTTATATGCAAGCGCTTTATTAAGGTAACAGTTTTTTGGTTTCTTGCTTATATCTCGAAAACAGTTACTCCTATAAATTTTTGTCTTTCTTTCAAAATTAAAGCTGATAAAATATTCTACAAAATAGTTATTTGCATTTTTCTTGTAGGACCAACAATAAGCGAGTTATAGAGTTGGATATAAATAATATATAACAAAAATTTGCTTTAAAATAAAATGTTTGAAAAACTGAAATTAAACTAATTTAATTGTGTCTAACACTTTAGTAGAGGAAAAAGAAGACGACATAAAAATCACTAAAGGTTTCAAAGTTGTCTTTAATCGTCATATTAATAACAATAACATTAATAATAATAATACTAATAGAACTAAATTTGCTTATATGCAAACGCTTAATTAAGGTAACAGTGTTTTGGTTTCTTGCTCATATCTCGAAAACAGTTACTCCTATCAATTTTTATCTTTTTACTAAAATTCAAGCTGATAAAATTTCCTACAAAATAGTTATTTGCATTTTTCATGTAGGACTAACCATAAGCGAGATATAAGTTTGAAAATAATTAATATTTAAAAAAAAAGTGCTTTAACAGAAAATGTCTTGTGATTTAAAATACACTTAATTTATTAGGTCCAATACTTTATTAGAAGAAAAAGAGGGTGACATATAAGTCACTGAAGTCTTCAGAGTCGATTGTAAATGCTGCATTTTCGTCTTCGTCTCAAACATTGAAAACTGAATTACATTTTTGTTCGGAAACGGTAACAGTTTTCACTTTGGTTTTTTGCCTATATCTCGAAAACAATTACTCCTATCAGTTTTTATCTTTTTTTCAAAATAAAGCTAATAAAATTTCCTACAAAATAGTTATTTGCATTTTTCTTGTAGGACCAACCATCAGCGAGTTATAAAGTTGGATATAAATAATATTTAACAAAAACTTGCTTAAAAATTAAATGTTTGAAATACTGAAATTAAACTAAATTAATTGTGTCTAACACTTTAGTAGAGAAAAAAGAAAAAGACATAAAAGTTACCAAAGTCTTCAGAATCGTTTTTAGTCGTCATATTAATAACAATAACATTAATAATAATAATACTAATAGTATTATTTAATTTTTAAGCAAGTTTTTGTTAAATATTATTTATATCCAACTTTATAACTCGCTTATGGTTGGTCCTACAAGAAAAATGCAAATAACTATTTTGTAGAAAATTTTATCAGTTTTATTTTAAAAAAAAATAAAAACTGATAGGAGTAATTGTTTTTGAGATATAAGCAAAAAACCAAAGTGAAAACTGTTACCGCTTCAGAACAAAAATGTAATTCAGTTTTCAATGTTTGAGACGAAGACGAAAATGCAGCATTTACAATCGACTCTGAAGACTTCAGTGACTTATATGTCACCCCCTTTTTCTTCTAATAAAGTATTGGACCTAATAAATTAAGTGTATTTTAAATCACAAGACATTTTCTGTTAAAGCACTTTTTTTTTAATTATTAATTATTTTCAAACTTATATCTCGCTTATGGTTAGTCCTACATGAAAAATGCAAATAACTATTTTGTAGGAAATTTTATCAGCTTGAATTTTAGTAAAAAGATAAAAATTGATAGGAGTAACTGTTTTCGAGATATAAGCAAGAAACCAAAACACTGTTACCTTAATTAAGCGTTTGCATATAAGCAAATTTAGTACTATTAGTATTATTATTATTAATGTTATTGTTATTAATATGATAACTAAAGACAACTCTGAAACCTTTAGTGACTTTTATGTCTTTTCCTTTTTCCTCTACTAAAGTGTTAGACACAGTTAAATTAGTTTAATTTCAGTTTTTCAAACATTTTATTTTAAAGCAAATTTTTGTTATATATTATTTATATCCAACTCTATAACTCGCTTATGGTTGGTACTACAAGAAAAATGCAAATAACTATTTTGTAGAATATTTTATCAGCTTTAATTTTGAAAGAAAATCAAAAATTCATAGGAGTAACTGTTTTCGAGATATAAGCAAGAAACCAAAAAACTGTTACCTTAATAAAGCGCTTGCATATAAGCAGATTTAGTACTGTTAGTATTATTATTATTAATGTTATTGTTATTAATATGACGACTAAAAACGATTCTGAAGACTTTGGTGACTTTTATGTCTTTTTCTTTTTTCTCTACTAAAGTGTTAGACACAATTAATTTAGTTTAATTTCAGTATTTCAAACATTTTATTTTTAAGCAAGTTTTTGTTAAATATTATTTATATCCAACTTTATAACTCGCTTATGGTTGGTCCTACAAGAAAAATGCAAATAACTATTTTGTAGGAAATGTTATCAGCTTTAATTTTGAAAGAAAGATAAAAATTGATAGGAGTAACTGTTTTCGAGATATAAGCAAAAAACCAAAGTAAAAACTGTTACCGTTTCAGAACAAAAATGTAATTCAGTTTTCAATGTTTGAGACGAAGACGAAAATGCAGCATTTAAAATCGACTCTGAAGACTTCAGTGACTTATATGTCACCCCCTTTTTTTTCTAATAAAGTATTGGACCTAATAAATTAAGTGTATTTTAAATCACAAGACATTTTCTGTTAAAGCACTTCTTTTTTAAATATTAATTATTTTCAATCTTATATCTCGCTTATGGTTTGTCCTACATAAAAAATGCAAATAACTATTTTGTAGGAAATTTTATCAGCTTGAATTTTAGTAAAAAGATAAAAATTGATAGGAGTAACTGTTTTCGAGATATGAGCAAGAAACCAAAACACTGTTACCTTAATTAAGCGTTTGCATATAAGCAAATTTAGTACTATTAGTATTATTATTATTAATGTTATTGTTATTAATATGACGATTAAAGACAACTTTGAAACCTTTAGTGACTTTTATGTCTTCTTCTTTTTCCTCTACTAAAGTGTTAGACACAATTAAATTAGTTTAATTTCAGTTTTTCAAACATTTTATTTTAAAGCAAATTTTTGTTAAATATTATTTATATCCAACTCTATAACTCGCTTATGGTTGGTCCTACAAGAAAAATGCAAATAACTATTTTGTAGGAAATTTTATCAGCTTTAATTTTGAAAGAAAGATAAAAATTGATAGGAGTAACTGTTTTCGAGATATAAGCAAAAAACCAATAAGAAAACTGTGACTGTTACTGAACAAAAATGTAATTCGGTTTTCAATGTTTGAGACGAAGACGAAACTGCAGCATTTAAAAACGACTCTGAAGACTTCAGTGACTTTTATGTCACTTCCTTTTTCTTCTAATAAAGTATTGGACCCAATAAATTAAGTGTATTTTAAATCACAAGACATTTTCTGTTAAAGCACTTTTTTTTTAAATATTAATTATTTTCAATCATATATCTCGCTTATGGTTAGTCCTACATGAAAAATGCAAATAACTATTTTGTAGAAAATTTTATCAGCTTGAATTTTAGTAAAAAGATAAAAATTGATAGGAGTAACTGTTTTCGAGATATAAGCAAGAAACCAAAACACTGTTACCTTAATTAAGCGTTTGCATATAAGCAAATTTAGTACTATTAGTATTATTATTATTAATGTTATTGTTATTAATATGACAACTAAAGACAACTCTGAAACCTTTAGTGACTTTTATGTCTTTTCCTTTTTTCTCTACTAAAGTGTTAGACACAGTTAAATTAGTTTAATTTCAGTTTTTCAAACATTTTATTTTAAAGCAAATTTTTGTTAAATATTATTTATATCCAACTCTATAACTCGCTTATGGTTGGTCCTACAAGAAAAATGCAAATAACTATTCTGTAGAATATTTTATTAGCTTTAATTTTGAAAGAAAGACAAAAATTCATAGGAGTAACTGTTTTCGAGATATAAGCAAGAAACCAAAAATCTGTTACCTTAATAAAGCGCTTGCATATA
The DNA here is from genome assembly GCF_031307605.1 of Tribolium castaneum. Taxonomy (NCBI): domain Eukaryota; kingdom Metazoa; phylum Arthropoda; class Insecta; order Coleoptera; family Tenebrionidae; genus Tribolium; species Tribolium castaneum. Next base: position 2,129,238 of record NC_087396.1, on the reverse strand, counting down.
AGCAGATTTAGTACTATTAGTATTATTATTATTAATGTTATTGTTATTAATATGACGACTAAAAACGATTCTGAAAACTTTGGTGACTTTTATGTCCTTTTCTTTTTTCTCTACTAAAGTGTTCGACACAATTAATTTAGTTTAATTTCAGTATTTCAAACATTTTATTTTTAAGCAAGTTTTTGTTAAATATTATTTATATCCAACTCTATAACTCGCTTATGGTTGGTCCTACAAGAAAAATGCAAATAACTATTTTGTAGGAAATTTTATCAGCTTTAATTTTGAAAGAAAGATAAAAATTGATAGGAGTAACTGTTTTCGAGATATAAGCAAAAAACCAATAAGAAAACTGTGACTGTTACTGAACAAAAATGTAATTCGGTTTTCAATGTTTGAGACGAAGACGAAACTGCAGCATTTAAAAACGACTCTGAAGACTTCAGTGACTTTTATGTCACTTCCTTTTTCTTCTAATAAAGTATTGGACCCAATAAATTAAGTGTATTTTAAATCACAAGACATTTTCTGTTAAAGCACTTTTTTTTTAAATATTAATTATTTTCAATCATATATCTCGCTTATGGTTAGTCCTACATGAAAAATGCAAATAACTATTTTGTAGAAAATTTTATCAGCTTGAATTTTAGTAAAAAGATAAAAATTGATAGGAGTAACTGTTTTCGAGATATAAGCAAGAAACCAAAACACTGTTACCTTAATTAAGCGTTTGCATATAAGCAAATTTAGTACTATTAGTATTATTATTATTAATGTTATTGTTATTAATATGACAACTAAAGACAACTCTGAAACCTTTAGTGACTTTTATGTCTTTTCCTTTTTTCTCTACTAAAGTGTTAGACACAGTTAAATTAGTTTAATTTCAGTTTTTCAAACATTTTATTTTAAAGCAAATTTTTGTTAAATATTATTTATATCCAACTCTATAACTCGCTTATGGTTGGTCCTACAAGAAAAATGCAAATAACTATTCTGTAGAATATTTTATTAGCTTTAATTTTGAAAGAAAGACAAAAATTCATAGGAGTAACTGTTTTCGAGATATAAGCAAGAAACCAAAAATCTGTTACCTTAATAAAGCGCTTGCATATAAGCAGATTTAGTACTATTAGTATTATTATTATTAATGTTATTGTTATTAATATGACGACTAAAAACGATTCTGAAAACTTTGGTGACTTTTATGTCCTTTTCTTTTTTCTCTACTAAAGTGTTCGACACAATTAATTTAGTTTAATTTCAGTATTTCAAACATTTTATTTTTAAGCAAGTTTTTGTTAAATATTATTTATATCCAACTCTATAACTCGCTTATGGTTGGTCCTACAAGAAAAATGCAAATAACTATTTTGTAGGAAATTTTATCAGCTTTAATTTTGACAGAAAGATAAAAATTGATAGGAGTAACTGTTTTCGAGATATAAGCAAAAAACCAATAAGAAAACTGTGACTGTTACTGAACAAAAATGTAATTCAGTTTTCAATGTTTGAGACGAAGACGAAACTGCAGCATTTAAAAACGACTCTGAAGACTTCAGTGACTTTTATGTCACTTCCTTTTTCTTCTAATAAAGTATTGGACCCAATAAATTAAGTGTATTTTAAATCACAAGACATTTTCTGTTAAAGCACTTTTTTTTTAAATATTAATTATTTTCAATCATATATCTCGCTTATGGTTAGTCCTACATGAAAAATGCAAATAACTATTTTGTAGGAAATTTTATCAGCTTGAATTTTAGTAAAAAGATAAAAATTGATAGGAGTAACTGTTTTCGAGATATAAGCAAGAAACCAAAACACTGTTACCTTAATTAAGCGTTTGCATATAAGCAAATTTAGTACTATTAGTATTATTATTATTAATGTTATTGTTATTAATATGACAACTAATGACAACTCTGAAACCTTTAGTGACTTTTATGTCTTTTCCTTTTTCCTCTACTAAAGTGTTAGACACAATTAAATTAGTTTAATTTCAGTTTTTCAAACATTTTATTTTAAAGCAAATTTTTGTTAAAAATTATTTATATCCAACTCTATAACTCGCTTATGGTTGGTCCTACAAGAAAAATGCAAATAACTATTTTGTAGGAAATTTTATCAGCTTTAATTTTGAAAAAAAGACAAAAATTTATAGGAGTAACTGTTTTCGAGATATAAGCAAGAAACCAAAAAACTGTTACCTTAATAAAGCGCTTGCATATAAGCAGATTTAGTACTATTAGTATTATTATTATTAATGTTATTGTTATTAATATGACGACTAAAAACGATTCTGAAGACTTTGGTGACTTTTATGTTTTTTTCTTTTTTCTCTACTAAAGTGTTAGACACAATTAATTTAGTTTAATTTCAGTATTTCAAACATTTTATTTTTAAGCAAGTTTTTGTTAAATATTATTTATATCCAACTTTATAACTCGCTTATGGTTGGTCCTACAAGAAAAATGTAAATAAATATTTTGTAGGAAATGTTATCAGCTTTAATTTTGAAAGAAAGATAAAAATTGATAGGAGTAACTGTTTTCGAGATATAAGCAAAAAACCAAAGTAAAAACTGTTACCGTTTCAGAAAAAAATGTAATTCAGTATTCAATGTTTGAGACGAAGACGAAAATGCAGCATTTAAAATCGACTCTGAAGACTTCAGTGACTTATATGTCACTCCCTTTTTTTTCTAATAAAGTATTGGACCTAATAAATTAAATGTATTTTAAATCACAAGACATTTTCTGTTAAAGCACTTCTTTTTTAAATATTAATTATTTTCAATCTTATATCTCGCTTATGGTTAGTCCTACATAAAAAATGCAAATAACTATTTTGTAGGAAATTTTATCAGCTTGAATTTTAGTAAAAAGATAAAAATTGATAGGAGTAACTGTTTTCGAGATATGAGCAAGAAACCAAAACACTGTTACCTTAATTAAGCGTTTGCATATAAGCAAATTTAGTACTATTAGTATTATTATTATTAATGTTATTGTTATTAATATGACGATTAAAGACAACTTTGAAACCTTTAGTGACTTTTATGTCTTCTTCTTTTTCCTCTACTAAAGTGTTAGACACAATTAAATTAGTTTAATTTCAGTTTTTCAAACATTTTATTTTAAAGCAAATTTTTGTTAAATATTATTTATATCCAACTCTATAACTCGCTTATGGTTGGTCCTACAAGAAAAATGCAAATAACTATTTTGTAGGAAATTTTATCAGCTTTAATTTTGAAAAAAAGATAAAAAATGATAGGAGTAACTGTTTTCGAGATATAAGCAAAAAACCAATAAGAAAACTGTGACTGTTACTGAACAAAAATGTAATTCGGTTTTCAATGTTTGAGACGAAGACGAAACTGCAGCATTTAAAAACGACTCTGAAGACTTCAGTGACTTTTATGTCACTTCCTTTTTCTTCTAATAAAGTATTGGACCCAATAAATTAAGTGTATTTTAAATCACTAGACATTTTCTGTTAAAGCACTTTTTTTTTAAATATTAATTATTTTCAATCATATATCTCGCTTATGGTTAGTCCTACATGAAAAATGCAAATAACTATTTTGTAGGAAATTTTATCAGCTTGAATTTTAGTAAAAAGATAAAAATTGATAGGAGTAACTGTTTTCGAGATATAAGCAAGAAACCAAAACACTGTTACCTTAATTAAGCGTTTGCATATAAGCAAATTTAGTACTATTAGTATTATTATTATTAATGTTATAGTTATTAATATGACAACTAAAGACAACTCTGAAACCTTTAGTGACTTTTATGTCTTTTCCTTTTTTCTCTACTAAAGTGTTAGACACAGTTAAATTAGTTTAATTTCAGTTTTTCAAACATTTTATTTTAAAGCAAATTTTTGTTAAATATTATTTATATCCAACTCTATAACACGCTTATGGTTGGTCCTACAAGAAAAATGCAAATAACTATTTTGTAGAATATTTTATCAGCTTTAATTTTGAAAGAAAGACAAAAATTCATAGGAGTAACTGTTTTCGAGATATAAGCAAGAAACCAAAAAACTGTTACCTTAATAAAGCGCTTGCATATAAGCAGATTTAGTACTATTAGTATTATTATTATTAATGTTATTGTTATTAATATGACGACTAAAAACGATTCTGAAGACTTTGGTGACTTTTATGTCTTTTTCTTTTTTCTCTACTAAAGTGTTAGACACAATTAATTTAGTTTAATTTCAGTATTTCAAACATTTTATTTTTAAGCAAGTTTTTGTTAAATATTATTTATATCCAACTTTATAACTCGCTTATGGTTGGTCCTACAAGAAAAATGCAAATAACTATTTTGTAGGAAATGTTATCAGCTTTAATTTTGAAAGAAAGATAAAAATTGATAGGAGTAACTGTTTTCGAGATATAAGCAAAAAACCAAAGTAAAAACTGTTACCGTTTCAGAACAAAAATGTAATTCAGTTTTCAATGTTTGAGACGAAGACGAAAATGCAGCATTTAAAATCGACTCTGAAGACTTCAGTGACTTATATGTCACCCCCTTTTTTTTTTAATAAAGTATTGGACCTAATAAATTATGTGTATTTTAAATCACAAGACATTTTCTGTTAAAGCACTTCTTTTTTAAATATTAATTATTTTCAATCTTATATCTCGCTTATGGTTAGTCCTACATAAAAAATGCAAATAACTATTTTGTAGGAAATTTTATCAGCTTGAATTTTAGTAAAAAGATAAAAATTGATAGGAGTAACTGTTTTCGAAATATGAGCAAGAAACCAAAACACTGTTACCTTAATTAAGCGTTTGCATATAAGCAAATTTAGTACTATTAGTATTATTATTATTAATGTTATTGTTATTAATATGACGAATAAAGACAACTTTGAAACCTCTAGTGACTTTTATGTCTTCTTCTTTTTCCTCCACGAAAGTGTTCGACACAATTAAATTAGTTTAATTTCAGTTTTTCAAATATTTTATTTTAAAGCAAATTTTTGTTAAATATTATTTATATCCAACTCTATAACTCGCTTATGGTTGGTCCTACAAGAAAAATGCAAATAACTATTTTGTAGAAAATTTTATCAGCTTTAATTTTGAAAGAAAGATAAAAATTGATAGGAGTAACTGTTTTCGAGATATAAGCAAAAAACCAATAAGAAAACTGTGACTGTTACTGAACAAAAATGTAATTCGGTTTTCAATGTTTGAGACGAAGACGAAACTGCAGCATTTAAAAACGACTCTAAAGACTTCAGTGACTTTTATGTCACTTCCTTTTTCTTCTAATAAAGTATTGGACCCAATAAATTAAGTGTATTTTAAATCACAAGACATTTTCTGTTAAAGCACTTTTTTTTTAAATATTAATTATTTTCAATCATGTATCTCGCTTATGGTTAGTCCTACATAAAAAATGCAAATAACTATTTTGTAGGAAATTTTATCAGCTTGAATTTTAGTAAAGAGATAAAAATTGATAGGAGTAACTGTTTTCGAGATATAAGCAAGAAACCAAAACACTGTTACCTTAATTAAGCGTTTGCATATAAGCAAATTTAGTACTATTAGTATTATTATTATTAATGTTATTGTTATTAATATGACAACTAAAGACAACTCTGAAACCTTTAGTGACTTTTATGTCTTTTCCTTTTTTCTCTACTAAAGTGTTAGACACATTTAAATTAGTTTAATTTCAGTTTTTCAAACATTTTATTTTAAAGCAATTTTTTGTTAAATATTATTTATATCCAACTCTATAACTCGCTTATGGTTGGTCCTACAAGAAAAACGCAAATAACTATTTTGTAGAATATTTTATCAGCTTTAATTTTGAAAGAAAGACAAAAATTCATAGGAGTAACTGTTTTCGAGATATAAGCAAGAAACCAAAAAACTGTTACCTTAATAAAGCGCTTGCATATAAGCAGATTTAGTACTATTAGTATTATTATTATTAATGTTATTGTTATTAATATGACGACTAAAAACGATTCTGAAGACTTTGGTGACTTTTATGTCTTTTTCTTTTTTCTCTACTAAAGTGTTAGACACAATTAATTTAGTTTAATTTCAGTATTTCAAACATTTTATTTTTAAGCAAGTTTTTGTTAAATATTATTTATATCCAACTTTATAACTCGCTTATGGTTGGTCCTACAAGAAAAATGCAAATAACTATTTTGTAGGAAATGTTATCAGCTTTAATTTTGAAAGAAAGTTAAAAATTGATAGGAGTAACTGTTTTCGAGATATAAGCAAAAAACCAAAGTAAAAACTGTTACCGTTTCAGAACAAAAATGTAATTCAGTTTTCAATGTTTGAGACGAAGACGAAAATGCATCGCTTATGGTTGGTCCTACAAGAAAAATGCAAATAACTATTTTGTAGGAAATTTTATCAGCTTTAATTTTGATAGAAAGATAAAAATTGATAGGAGTAACTGTTTTCGAGATATAAGCAAAAAACCAATAAGAAAACTGTGACTGTTACTGAACAAAAATGTAATTCAGTTTTCAATGTTTGAGACGAAGACGAAACTGCAGCATTTAAAAACGACTCTGAAGACTTCAGTGACTTTTATGTCACTTCCTTTTTCTTCTAATAAAGTATTGGACCCAATAAATTAAGTGTATTTTAAATCACAAGACATTTTCTGTTAAAGCACTTTTTTTTTAAATATTAATTATTTTCAATCATATATCTCGCTTATGGTTAGTCCTACATGAAAAATGCAAATAACTATTTTGTAGGAAATTTTATCAGCTTGAATTTTAGTAAAAAGATAAAAATTGATAGGAGTAACTGTTTTCGAGATATAAGCAAGAAACCAAAACACTGTTACCTTAATTAAGCGTTTGCATATAAGCAAATTTAGTACTATTAGTTTTATTATTATTAATGTTATTGTTATTAATATGACAACTAAAGACAACTCTGAAACCTTTAGTGACTTTTATGTCTTTTTCTTTTTCCTCTACTAAAGTGTTAGACTCAATTAATTTAGTTTAATTTCGGTTTTTCAAACATTTTATTTTAAAGCAAATTTTTGTTAAATATTATTTATATCCAACTCTATAACTCGCTTATGGTTGGTCCTACAAAAAAATGCAAATAACTATTTTGTAGGAAATTTTATCAGCTTTAATTTTGAAAAAAAGGTAAAAATTGATAGGAGTAACTGTTTTCGAGATATAAGCAAGAAACCAAAAAAATGTTACGTTAATTAAGCGTTTGCATATAAGCAAATTTAGTACTATTAGTATTATTATTATTAATGTTATTGTTATTAATATGACGACTAAAGACGACTCTGAAACATTTAGTGACTTTTATGTCTTCTCCTTTTTCCTCTACTAAAGTGTTAGACACAATTAATTTAGTTTAATTCCGGTTTTTCAAGCATTTTATTTTAAAGCAAATTTTTGTTAAATATTATTTATATCCAACTCTATAACTCGTTTATGCTTGGTCCTACAAGAAAAATGTAAATAACTATTTTGTTGGAAATTTTATCAGCTTTAATTTTGAAAGAAAGATAAAATTTGATAGGAGTAACTGTTTTCGGGATATAAGCAAAAAACCAATAAGAAAACTGAAACTGTTACTGAACAAAAATGTAATTCAGTTTTCAATGTTTGAGACGAAGACGAAAATGCAGCATTTAAAATCGACTCTGAAGACTTCAGTGACTTATATGTCACCCCCTTTTTTTTTTAATAAAGTATTGGACCTAATAAATTAAGTGTATTTTAAATCACAAGACATTTTCTGTTAAAGCACTTCTTTTTTAAATATTAATTATTTTCAATCTTATATCTCGCTTATGGTTAGTCCTACATAAAAAATGCAAATAACTATTTTGTAGGAAATTTTATCAGCTTGAATTTTAGTAAAAAGATAAAAATTGATAGGAATAACTGTTTTCGAGATATGAGCAAGAAACCAAAACACTGTTACCTTAATTAAGCGTTTGCATATAAGCAAATTTAGTACTATTAGTATTATTATTATTAATGTTATTGTTATTAATATGACGATTAAAGACAACTTTGAAACTTTTAGTAACTTTTATGTCTTCTTCTTTTTCCTCTACTAAAGTGTTAGACACAGTTAAATTAGTTTAATTTCCGTTTTTCAATCATTTTATTTTAAAGCAAATTTTTGTTAAATATTATTTATATCCAACTCTATAACTCGCTTATGGTTGGTCCTACAAGAAAAATGCAAATAACTATTTTGTAGAATATTTTATCAGCTTTAATTTTGAAAGAAAGACAAAAATTCATAGGAGTAACTGTTTTCGAGATATAAGCAAGAAACCAAAAAACTGTTACCTTAATAAAGCGCTTGCATATAAGCAAATTTAGTACTATTAGTATTATTATTATTAATGTTATTGTTATTAATATGACAACTAAAGACAACTCTGAAACCTTTAGTGACTTTTATGTCTTTTCCTTTTTTCTCTACTAAAGTGTTAGACACAGTTAAATTAGTTTAATTTCCGTTTTTCAAACATTTTATTTTAAAGCAAATTTTTGTTAAATATTATTTATATCCAACTCTATAACTCGCTTATGGTTGGTCCTACAAGAAAAATGCAAATAACTATTTTGTAGAATATTTTATCAGCTTTAATTTTGAAAGAAAGACAAAAATTCATAGGAGTAACTGTTTTCGAGATATAAGCAAGAAACCAAAAAACTGTTACCTTAATAAAGCGCTTGGATATAAGCAGATTTAGTACTATTAGTATTATTATTATTAATGTTATTGTTATTAATATGACGACTAAAAACGATTCTGAAGACTTTGGTGACTTTTATGTCTTTTTCTTTTTTCTCTACTAAAGTGTTAGACACAATTAATTTAGTTTAATTTCAGTATTTCAAACATTTTATTTTTAAGCAAGTTTTTGTTAAATATTATTTATATCCAACTTTATAACTCGCTTATGGTTGGTCTTACAAAAAAAAATGCAAATAATTATTTTGTAGAAAATGTTATCAGCTTTAATTTTGAAAGAAAGATAAAAATTGATAGGAGTAACTGTTTTCGAGATTATAATATAAGCAAAAAACCAAAGTAAAAACTGTTACCGTTTCAAAACAAAAATGTAATTCAGTTTTCAATGTTTGAGACGAAGACGAAAATGCAGCATTTAAAATCGACTCTGAAGACTTCGCTTATGGTTGGTCCTACAAGAAAAATGCAAATAACTATTCTGTAGAATATTTTATCAGCTTTAATTTTGAAAGAAAGACAAAAATTCATAGGAGTAACTGTTTTCGAAATATAAGCTAGAAACCAAAAAACTGTTACCTTAATAAAGCGCTTGCATATAAGCAGATTTAGTACTATTAGTATTATTATTATTAATGTTTTTGTTATTAATATGACGACTAAAAACGATTCTGAAGACTTTGGTGACTTTTATGTCCTTTTCTTTTTTCTCTACTAAAGTGTTAGACACAATTAATTTAGTTTAATTTCCGTATTTCAAACATTTTATTTTTAAGCAAGTTTTTGTTAAATATTATTTATATCCAACTTTATAACTCGCTTATGGTTGGTTCTACAAGAAAAATGCAAATAACTATTTTGTAGGAAATGTTATCAGCTTTAATTTTGAAAGAAAGATAAAAATTGATAGGAGCAACTGTTTTCGAGATATAAGCAAAAAACCAAAGTAAAAACTGTTACCGTTTCAAAACAAAAATGTAATTCAGTTTTCAATGTTTGAGACGAAGACGAAAATGCAGCATTTAAAATCGACTCTGAAGACTTCAGTGACTTATATGTCACCCCCTTTTTTTTCTAATAAAGTATTGGACCTAATAAATTAAGTGTATTTTAAATCACAAGACATTTACTGTTAAAGCACTTCTTTTTTAAATATTAATTATTTTCAATCTTACATCTCGCTTATGGTTAGTCCTACATAAAAAATGCAAATAACTATTTTGTAGGAAATTTTATCAGCTTGAATTTTAGTAAAAAGATAAAAATTGATAGGAGTAACTGTTTTCGAGATATGAGCAAGAAACCAAAACACTGTTACCTTAATTAAGCGTTTGCATATAAGCAAATTTAGTACTATTAGTATTATTATTATTAATGTTATTGTTATTAATATGACGATTAAAGACAACTTTGAAACCTTTAGTGACTTTTATGTCTTCTTCTTTTTCCTCTACTAAAGTGTTAGACACAATTAAATTAGTTTAATTTCAGTTTTTCAAACATTTTATTTTAAAGCAAATTTTTGTTAAATATTATTTATATCCAACTCTATAACTCGCTTATGGTTGGTCCTACAAGAAAAATGCAAATAACTATTTTGTAGGAAATTTTATCAGCTTTAATTTTGAAAGAAAGATAAAAATTAATAGGAGTAACTGTTTTCGAGATATAAGCAAAAAACCAATAAGAAAACTGTGACTGTTACTGAACAAAAATGTAATTCGGTTTTCAATATTTGAGACGAAGACGAAAATGCATCATTTACAAACGACTCTAAAAACTTCAGTGACATTTCTGTCACCTCCTTTTTCTTCTAATAAAGTATTGGACCCAATAAATTAAGTGTATTTTAAATCACAAGACATTTTCTGTTAAAGCACATTTTTTTTTAAATATCAATTATTTTCAAACTTATATCTCGCTTATGGTTAGTCCTACATGAAAAATGCAAATAACTATTTTGTAGGAAATTTTATCAGCTTTAATTTTAGTGAAAAGATAAAAATTGATAGGAGTAACTGTTTTCGAGATATAAGCAAGAAACCAAAAAACTGTTACCTTAATTAAGGGCTTGCATATAAGCAAATTTAGTACTAAAAACAACTCTGAAGACTTTGGTGACTTTTATGTCTTCTTCTTTTTCCTCTACTAAAGTGTTAGACACAATTAATTTAGTTTAATTTCGGTTTTTCAAACATTTTATTTTAAAGCAAATTTTTGTTAAAGATTATTTATATCCAACTCTATAACTCGCTTACGGTTGGTCCTACAAGAAAAATGCAAATAACTATTTTGTAGAATATTTTATCAGCTTTAATTTTGAAAGAAAGACAAAAATTCATAGGAGTAACTGTTTTCGAGATATAAGCAAGAAACCAAAAAACTGTTACCTTAATAAAGCGCTTGGATATAAGCAGATTTAGTACTATTAGTATTATTATTATTAATGTTATTGTTATTAATATGACGACTAAAAACGATTCTGAAGACTTTGGTGACTTTTATGTCTTTTTCTTTTTTCTCTACTAAAGTGTTAGACACAATTAATTTAGTTTAATTTCAGTATTTCAAACATTTTATTTTTAAGCAAGTTTTTGTTAAATATTATTTATATCCAACTTTATAACTCGCTTATGGTTAGTCTTACAAAAAAAATGCAAATAATTATTTTGTAGAAAATGTTATCAGCTTTAATTTTGAAAGAAAGATAAAAATTGATAGGAGTAACTGTTTTCGAGATTATAATATAAGCAAAAAACCAAAGTAAAAACTGTTACCGTTTCAAAACAAAAATGTAATTCAGTTTTCAATGTTTGAGACGAAGACGAAAATGCAGCATTTAAAATCGACTCTGAAGACTTCGCTTATGGTTGGTCCTACAAGAAAAATGCAAATAACTATTCTGTAGAATATTTTATCAGCTTTAATTTTGAAAGAAAGACAAAAATTCATAGGAGTAACTGTTTTCGAGATATAAGCAAGAAACCAAAAAACTGTTACCTTAATAAAGCGCTTGCATATAAGCAGATTTAGTACTATTAGTATTATTATTATTAATGTTATTGTTATTAATATGACGACTAAAAACGATTTTGAAGACTTTGGTGACTTTTATGTCCTTTTCTTTTTTCTCTACTAAAGTGTTAGACACAATTAATTTAGTTTAATTTCAATATTTCAAACATTTTATTTTTAAGCAAGTTTTTGTTAAATATTATTTATATCCAACTTTATAACTCGCTTATGGTTGGTCCTACAAGAAAAATGCAAATAACTATTTTGTAGGAAATGTTATCAGCTTTAATTTTGAAAGAAAGATAAAAATTGATAGGAGTAACTGTTTTCGAGATATAAGCAAAAAACCAAAGTAAAAACTGTTACCGTTTCAAAACAAAAATGTAATTCAGTTTTCAATGTTTGAGACGAAGACGAAAATGCAGCATTTAAAATCGACTCTGAAGACTTCAGTGACTTATATGTCACCCCCTTTTTTTTCTAATAAAGTATTGGACCTAATAAATTAAGTGTATTTTAAATCACAAGACATTTACTGTTAAAGCACTTCTTTTTTAAATATTAATTATTTTCAATCTTATATCTCGCTTATGGTTAGTCCTACATAAAAAATGCAAATAACTATTTTGTAGGAAATTTTATCAGCTTGAATTTTAGTAAAAAGATAAAAATTGATAGGAGTAACTGTTTTCGAGATATGAGCAAGAAACCAAAACACTGTTACCTTAATTAAGCGTTTGCATATAAGCAAATTTAGTACTATTAGTATTATTATTATTAATGTTATTGTTATTAATATGACGATTAAAGACAACTTTGAAACCTTTAGTGACTTTTATGTCTTCTTCTTTTTCCTCTACTAAAGTGTTAGACACAATTAAATTAGTTTAATTTCAGTTTTTCGAACATTTTATTTTAAAGCAAATTTTTGTTAAATATTATTTATATCCAACTCTATAACTCGCTTATGGTTGGTCCTACAAGAAAAATGCAAATAACTATTTTGTAGGAAATTTTATCAGCTTTAATTTTGAAAGAAAGATAAAAATTAATAGGAGTAACTGTTTTCGAGATATAAGCAAAAAACCAATAAGAAAACTGTGACTGTTACTGAACAAAAATGTAATTCGGTTTTCAATATTTGAGACGAAGACGAAAATGCATCATTTACAAACGACTCTAAAAACTTCAGTGACATTTCTGTCACCTCCTTTTTCTTCTAATAAAGTATTGGACCCAATAAATTAAGTGTATTTTAAATCACAAGACATTTTCTGTTAAAGCACATTTTTTTTTAAATATCAATTATTTTCAAACTTATATCTCGCTTATGGTTAGTCCTACATGAAAAATGCAAATAACTATTTTGTAGGAAATTTTATCAGCTTTAATTTTAGTGAAAAGATAAAAATTGATAGGAGTAACTGTTTTCGAGATATAAGCAAGAAACGAAAAAACTGTTACCTTAATTAAGGGCTTGCATATAAGCAAATTTAGTACTAAAAACAACTCTGAAGACTTTGGTGACTTTTATGTCTTCTTCTTTTTCCTCTACTAAAATGTTAGACACAATTAATTTAGTTTAATTTCGGTTTTTCAAACATTTTATTTTAAAGCAAATTTTTGTTAAAGATTATTTATATCCAACTCTATAACTCGCTTACGGTTGGTCCTACAAAAAAAATGCGAATAACTATTTTGTAGAAAATTTTATCAGCTTTAATTTTGAAAGAAAGATAAAAATTGATAGGAGTAACTGTTTTCGAGATATAAGCAAAAAACCAATAAGAAAACTGTAACTGTTACTGAACAAAAATGTAATTCAGTTTTCAATGTTCGACTCTGAAGACTTCAGTGACTTTTATGTCTCCTCCTTTTTTTTCTAATAAAGTATTGGACCCATTAAATTAAGTGTATTTTAAATCACAAGACATTTTCTGTTAAAGCACTTCTTTTTAAATATTAATTATTTTCAAACTTATATCTCGCTTATGGTTAGTCCTACAAGAAAAATGCAAATTAGTATTTTGTAGGAAATTTTATCAGCTTTAATTTTAGTAAAAAGATAAAAATTGATAGGAGTAACTGTTTTCGAGATATAAGCAAAAAACCAAAAAACTGTTACCTTAATTAAGCGCTTGCATATAAGCAAATTTAATAATATTAGTATTATTAATATTAATGTTATTGTTATTAATATGACGACTGAAAACGACTCTCAAGACTTTGGTGACTTTTATGTCTTCTCGTTTTTCCTCTACTAAAGTGTTAGTCTTAATTTAGTTTAATTTCGGTTTTTCAAACATTTTATTTTAAAGCAAATTTTTGTTAATGATTATTTATATCCAACTCTATAACTCGCTTATGGTTGGTCCTACAAAAAAATGCAAATAACTATTTTGTAGGAAATTTTATCAGCTTTAATTTTGAAAAAAAGATAAAAATTGATTGGAGTAACTGTTTTCGAGATATAAGCAAGAAACCAAAAAACTGTTACCTTAATTAAGCGTTTGCATATAAGCAAATTTAGTACTATTAGTATTATTATTATTAATGTTATTGTTATTAATATGACGACTAAAGACGACTCTGAAACATTTAGTGACTTTTATGTCTTCTCCTTTTTCCTCTACTAAAGTGTTAGACACAATTAATTTAGTTTAATTCTGGTTTTTCAAGCATTTTATTTTAAAGCAAATTTTTGTTAAATATTATTTATATCCAACTCTATAACTCGTTTATGCTTGGTCCTACAAAAAAAATGTAAATAACTATTTTGTTGGAAATTTTATCAGCTTTAATTTTGAAAGAAAGATAAAATTTGATAGGAGGAACTGTTTTCGAGATATAAGCAAAAAACCAATAAGAAAACTGTAACTGTTACTGAACAAAAATGAAATTCAGTTTTCAATGTTTGAGATTTAGACAAAAATGCAGCATTTAAAAACGACTCTGAAGACTTCAGTGACTTTTATGTCACCTCCTTTTTCTTCTAATAAAGTATTGGACCCAATAAATTAAGTGTATTTTAAATCACAAGACATTTTCTGTTAAAACACTTTTTTTTAATTATTAATTATTTTCAAACTTACATCTCGCTTATGGTTAGTTCTACATGAAAAATGCAAATAACTATTTTGTAGAAAATTTTATCACCTTTAATTTTAGTGAAAAAGTAAAAATTGATAGGAGTAACTGTTTTCGAGAAATAAGCAAAAAACAAAAAAACTGTTACCTTAATTAAGCGCTTGCATATAAGCAAATTTAGTACTACTAGTATTGTTATTATAAATGTTATTGTTATTAATATGACGACTAAAGACAACTCTAAGACTTTAGTGACTTTTATGTCTCCTCCTTTTTCCTCTACTAAAGTGTTAGACGCAATTAATTTAGTTTAATTTCAGTTTTTCAAACATTTTATTTTAAAGCAAATTTTTGTTAAATATTAAAAACTATAAAATGGCTTAGATTGCCTAAAAACACAGATCACACATAATCTTTTGCATAGAAATGAGAAAACGCTCATTTAACACACAAAATAAGCTCCATTTTTCCTTATTAAAGTATTATTATTATTATTACTTTTGTTACTATTACTATCATTATTATTATTATTATTATTATTATTGATATTATTATTATTATTATTATTATTATTATTATTATTATTATTAACTTATTAATTTTAGCCAATTTCTTGCCTAAAAACTATCAAATGGCTTAGATTGCCTAAAAACACAGATCACACATGATCTTTTGCATAGAAATGAGAAAAGCTCATGTAACACAAAATAAGCTCCATTTTTGCATAGAAAACTAAGCTTACTTTTATTACTACTATTATTATTATTTTTATTAATATTATTATTATTACTATTATTTTTATTATTATTATTACTATTATTATTATTATTATTATTATTATTATTATTAATATTATTATTATTAATATTATTATTATTAAAAACCGATTATAACTTTTGTATAGTAAATGTTTTTATACCAGTTTTAAAATGAGTTATTAATTTTAAACAATTTCTTGCCTAAAAACACAGATCACAGATGATCTCTTGCATAGAAATGAGAAAACGCTCAGATAACACAAAATAAGCATCATTTTTGCTTAGAAAAACTAAGCTTTAATTTAGAAAGAAATTTATTATTATAAGTATTATTATCATTATTATTATTATTATTATTATTATTATTATTATTATTATTATTATTATTATTATTATTATTATTATTTCTTTTATTACTATTATTATTATTATTATTATTATTATTATTATTATTAACTTTTGTATAGTAAATGTTTTTATACCAGTTTTAAAATGAGTTATTAATTTTATTCAATTTCTTGCCTAAAAACACAGATCACAGATGATCTCTTGCATAGAAATGAGAAAACGCTCATATAACACACAAAATAAGCTTTATTTTTGCTTAGAAAACTAAGCTTACTTTTATTACTATTATTATTATTTTTATTTATATTATTATTATTATTATTATTATTATTATTACTATTATTATTATTATTATTAACTTTTGTATAGTAAATGTTTTTATACCAGTTTTAAAATAAGTTTTTAATTTTAGACAATTTCTTGCCTAAAAACACAGATCACAGATGATCTCTTGCATAGAAATGAGAAAACGCTTAGATAACACAAAATAAGCATCATTTTTGCTTAGAAAAACTAAGCTTTAATTTAGAAAGAAATTCATTATTATAAGTATTATTATCATTATTATTATTATTATTATTATTATTATTATTATTACTTTTATTATTATTATTATTATTATTATTATTATTATTATTATTATTATTATTATTATTATTATTATTATTATTATTATTATTATTATTAACTTTTGTATAGTAAATGTTTTTATACCAGTTTTAAAATGAGTTATTAATTTTAGACAATTTCTTGCCTAAAAATACAGATCACAGATGATTTCTTGCATAGAAATGAGAAAACGCTCATATAACACACAAAATAAGCTTCATTTTTGCTTAGAAAACTAAGCTTACTTTTATTACTACTATTATTATTATTATTATTATTATTACTATTATTATTATTAATATTATTTTTATTATTATTATTATTATTATTATTGTTATTATTATTATTATTATTATCAAAAAATTGTGTTAAACAGACAGAAAACGTCGTATTCTGACACAAAAAAACGAATTACGTTATAGACTTGACGAGAACGGCGTATTTCGGACTCTTATAGGACTCTTATAGGGTCAAAAAGTATCAGTTTGGATTAAAACAAATTATTTTTGTTGACTCTCAGTCTGAATTGTTCATCAGTTCAAACAAAAACGGCTTATTTTAGACGATCTTTTGCTTTGAACAAAAAAACTTACATCGAACAGACTAAAAACGTATTAATCTGGCATAAAAGAGCAATTTATGTATCACTTTGGATAAAGGCAGCTAATCCTATTCGTTTCATTGCTTAAAATAGACAAAATTGTTAATAAATCTAACAAAAACGCTGTATTCTAGCACAAAATACTAATTACATTATAGTTTCGACGAGAATAGCTTATTTGGAATGATTCATGCTTCCAAACGAGTAAATTTTTATTAAACAGATGCCAAACATCATGTTTTGTCCTATAAAGACATTTTATATTGCAGTTTGTATTAAAACAAAATATTTTCGTTGATTCTTTGTTAGAAGCAGCAAACCTAACATTAAAGAATCTGAAAACTTTGTATTCGGACACAAACCACCGAATTTTGTATCAGTTTAGACAAAAACCGTTGATTTTCGACAATATTTTGCTTTGAACAAGAAAACTTATATCAAACTGACTAAAAACGTCTTATTTTAGCACAAAACAAAAGATTTGCGTTATAGTCTTAACGAGAGCTGTTAATTTCAAACGGTTCTATGCTTTGAAACGAGTAAACTTTCACTGTACAGAGGAAAAACATCTTATTTCGCCTTTTAAAAACGATTCATGCCACAGTTTGGATAAAAACCAATTATTTTCGTTAATTCATTGTTACAAACATAAACCTTACATCAAAGTAACTGAAAACCCCTTATTCAGGCACAGAAATTCGAATTACGTTTCAGTCTGGACAAAAACTGCTTACTTTAGACGATCCTTTGTTTTGAATACAAAAACTTACATTAAAAAGATTAAAAACGTCTTATTCTGGCTGAAAACTGCAAATTATATATTACTCTAGATAAAAGCAATTTATCCTGATTACTCCTTTACTTAGAATAGAGTAAACTTGTATAAAACTTAATGAAAACTTTAAATTTCGTCTCAAAGAAATAATTTACGTTATAGTTTTGACCAGCACTGTTTATTTCAAACGATTTTATGATTCGAAACTAATGAACTTTTATGGGGCAGATGCAAAACCACATATTACCATATAAAGCGTTGTTTTAAAGCAAATTATTACCTTTTGCAACAAGAAATTTCACGTCAAAGAAACTGAAAACTTTGTATCCATACATAAATATCGAATTACGTATCAGTTTAGGCAAATACAGCTTATTTTAAACGATTCCTTGCTATAAACAAGAAAAATTTTATCAAGCATATTGAAAACGTCTTATTCTCGAAAATAAGAGCAAATTATGTATCAGTTTTAACAAAAGCGGATTACTCTGTTTGATTCTATGCTTAGAGTAGAGTAAACTACTATAAAACGTAATGAAAACTCTATATTCAAGCTCAAAAGAACAAATTACGTTATAGTTTTGACTAAAAAAAAATATTTCGGACGATTACATACTTCGAAGCAAACTTTAATTGAACAAGTGCAAAAGCTAATACTTTGCTTTAAAATAACAATTTATGTGGTCAAATGGTATTTTGCATCTGTCCTATAAAAGTTTACTCGTTTCGCTTCATTGAATCATTCGAAATAAATTATTTTGACACAACAACAACGAAAATAATTTGTTTTTGTTTAAACTGTAACATAAGTCGCTTTTATAAAACGAACTAAGATGTTTGGCTTCTGTTTAGTGAAAGTTTTCTCGTTTGGGGGCATAAAATCGTTTGAAATTAAGAGTTCTGGTCAAAACTATAACGTAAATTATTTCTTTGTATCACTTTAAAGATTTGCGTTATAGTCTTGACGAGAACTGTTAATTTCAAACGATTCTATGCTTTGAAACCAGTATACTTTCACTGAACAGAGGCAAAACGTCTAATTTCGCTTTTAAAAAACGATT
This sequence comes from Tribolium castaneum, assembly GCF_031307605.1. Lineage (NCBI taxonomy): Eukaryota > Metazoa > Arthropoda > Insecta > Coleoptera > Tenebrionidae > Tribolium > Tribolium castaneum. Next base: position 2,110,223 of record NC_087396.1, on the reverse strand, counting down.
TATGTCACAGAAAACCAAATTACGTTTCAGTCTAGACACAAATTGCTTATTTTAGACGATTCTTTCTTTTGAACACGAAAACTTACATTAAAAAGATTAAAAACGTCTTATTCTGGCTCAAAACTGCAAATTATGTATTACTTTGGATAAAAGTAGTTTATCCCGATTACTCCTTTGCTTAGAATAGAGCAAACTTGTATAAAACTTAATGAAAACTTTAAATTTCGTCTCAAAGAAATAATTTACGTTATAGTTTTGACCAGAACTGTTAATTTCAAACGATTTTATGCCCCCAAACGAGAAAACTTTCACTAAACAGATGCCAAACGCCTTAGTTCGTTTTATAAAAACGACATGTTACAGTTTGAACAAAAAAATTATTTTCGTTGTTGTGTCAAAATAATTTATTTCGAATGATTCAATGGAGCGAAACGAGTAAACTTTTATAGGACAGATGCAAAATACCATATTACCACTTAAATCGTTATTTTAAAGCAAAGTATTAGCTTTTGCACTTGTTCAATTAAAGTTTGCTTACTTCGAAGTATGTAGTCGTCCGAAATAATTTTTTTTTGTCAAAACTATAACGTAATTTGTTCTTTTAAGCTTGAATATAGAGTTTTCATTACGTTTTATAGTAGTTTACTCTACTCTAAGCATAGAATCAAACAGAGTAATCCGCTTTTGTTAAAACTGATACATAATTTGCTCTTATTTTCGAGAATAAGACGTTTTCAATATGCTTGATAAAATTTTTCTTGTTTATAGCAAGGAATCGTTTAAAATAAGCTGTATTTGCCTAAACTGATACGTAATTCGATATTTGTGCATGGATACGATGTTTTCAGTTTCTTTGACGTGTGAAATTTCTTGTTGCAAAAGGTAATAATTTGCTTTAAAACAACGCTTTATATGGTAATATGTGGTTTTGCATCTGCCCCATAAAAGTTCATTAGTTTCGAATCATAAAATCGTTTGAAATAAACAGTGCTGGTCAAAACTATAACGTAAATTATTTCTTTGAGACGAAATTTAAAGTTTTCATTAAGTTTTATACAAGTTTACTCTATTCTAAGTAAAGGAGTAATCAGGATAAATTGCTTTTATCTAGAGTAATATATAATTTGCAGTTTTCAGCCAGAATAAGACGTTTTTAATCTTTTTAATGTAAGTTTTTGTATTCAAAACAAAGGATCGTCTAAAGTAAGCAGTTTTTGTCCAGACTGAAACGTAATTCCAATTTCTGTGCCTGAATAAGGGGTTTTCAGTTACTTTGATGTAAGGTTTCATGTTTGTAACAATGAATTAACGAAAATAATTGGTTTTTATCCAAACTGTGGCATGAATCGTTTTTAAAAGGCGAAATAAGATGTTTTTCCTCTGTACAGTGAAAGTTTACTCGTTTCAAAGCATAGAACCGTTTGAAATTAACAGCTCTCGTTAAGACTATAACGCAAATCTTTTGTTTTGTGCTAAAATAAGACGTTTTTAGTCAGTTTGATATAAGCTTTCTTGTTCAAAGCAAAATATTGTCGAAAATCAACCGTTTTTGTCTAAACTGAAACAAAATTCGGTGGTTTGTGTCCGAATACAAAGTTTTCAGATTCTTTAATGTTAGGTTTGCTGCTTCTAACAAAGAATCAACGAAAATATTTTGTTTTAATACAAACTGCAATATAAAATGTCTTTATAGGACAAAACATGATGTTTGGCATCTGTTTATTAAAAATTTACTCGTTTGGAAGCATAGAATCATTCCAAATAAGCTATTCTCGTCGAAACTATAATGTAATTAGTATTTTGTGCTAGAATACAGCGTTTTTGTTAGATTTATTAACAATTTTGTCTATTTTAAGCAATGAAACGAATAGGATTAGCTGCCTTTATCCAAAGTGATACATAAATTGCTCTTTTATGCCAGATTAATACGTTTTTAGTCTGTTCGATGTAAGTTTTCTTGTTCAAAGCAAAAGATCGTCTAAAGTAAGCCGTTTTTGTTTGAACTGATGAACAATTCAGACTGAGAGTCAACAAAAATAATTTGTTTTAATCCAAACTGATAATTTTTGACCCTATAAGAGTCCTATAAGGGTCCGAGATACGCCGTTCTCGTCAAGTCTATAACGTAATTCGTTTTTTTGTGTCAGAATACGACGTTTTCTGTCTGTTTAATATAAGTTTTTAATAATAATAATAATAATAACAATAATAATAATAATAATAATAATAATAACAATAATAATAATAATAATAATAATAATAATAATAATAATATTAATAATAATAATAATAATAATAATAATAATAATAATAATAATAATAATAATAATAAAAATAATAATAGAAATAAAAGTAAGCTTAGTTTTCTAAGCAAAAATGAAGCTTATTTTGTGTGTTATATGAGCGCTTTCTCATTTCTATGCAAGAAATCATCTGTGATCTGTATTTTTAGGCAAGAAATTGTCTAAAATTAATAACTCATTTTAAAACTGGTATAAAAACATTTACTATACAAAAGTTAATAATAATAATAACAATAATAATAATAATAATAATAATAATAGTAATAAAAGTAAGCTTAGTTTTCTAAGCAAAAATGAAGCTTATTTTGTGTGTTATATGAGCGTTTTCTCATTTCTATGCAAGAAATCATCTGTGATCTGTATTTTTAGGCAAGAAATTGTCTAAAATTAATAACTCATTTTAAAACTGGTATAAAAACATTTACTATACAAAAGTTAATAATAATAATAATAATAATAATAATAATAGTAATAATAATAATAATAATAATAATAATAAAAATAATAATAATAGTAATAAAAGTAAGCTTAGTTTTCTAAGCAAAAATGAAGCTTATTTTGTGTGTTATATGAGCGTTTTCTCATTTCTATGCAAGAAATCATTTGTGATCTGTATTTTTAGGCAAGAAATTGTCTAAAATTAATAACTCATTTTAAAACTGGTATAAAAACATTTACTATACAAAAGTTAATAATAATAATAATAATAATAATAATAATAGTAATAATAATAATAATAATAATAATAATAAAAATAATAATAATAGTAATAAAAGTAAGCTTAGTTTTCTAAGCAAAAATGAAGCTTATTTTGTGTGTTATATGAGCGTTTTCTCATTTCTATGCAAGAGATCATCTGTGATCTGTGTTTTTAGGCAAGAAATTGAATAAAATTAATAACTCATTTTAAAACTGGTATAAAAACATTTACTATACAAAAGTTAATAATAATAATAATAATAATAATAATAATAATAATAGTAATAATAACAATAATAATAGTAATAATAATAATAATAATAATAATAAAAATAATAATAATAGTAATAAAAGAAATAATAATAATAATAATAATAATAATAATAATAATAATAATAATAATAATAATGATAATAATACTTATAATAATGAATTTCTTTGTAAATTAAAGCTTAGTTTTTCTAAGCAAAAATGATGCTTATTTTGTGTTATCTGAGCGTTTTCTCATTTCTATGCAAGAGATCATCTGTGATCTGTTTTTTTAGGCAAGAAATTGTCTAAAATTAATAACTCATTTTAAAACTGGTATAAAAACATTTACTATACAAAAGTTATAATCGGTTTTTAATAATAATAATATTAATAATAATAATAATAATAATAATAATAATAATAATAATAATAATAATAAAAATAATAGTAATAATAATAATAATAATAAAAATAATAATAATAGTAGTAATAAAAATAAGCTTAGTTTTCTAAGCAAAAATGAAGCTTATTTTGTGTTATATGAGCTTTTCTCATTTCTATGCAAAAGATCATGTGTGATCTGTGTTTTTAGGCAATCTAAGCCATTTGATAGTTTTTAGGCAAGGAATTGGCTAAAATTAATAACTCATTTTAAAACTGGTATAAAAACATTTACTATACAAAAGTTAATAATAATAATAATAATAATAATAATAATAATAATAATAATAATAATAATAATAATAATAATAATACTAATAATAATAATAATAATAACAATAATAATAATAATAATAATAATAATAATAATAATAATAGTAATAGTAACAAAAGTAATAATAATAATAATACTTTTAATAAGGAAAAATGGAGCTTATTTTGTGTGTTACATGAGCGTTTTCGCATTTCTATGCATAAGCCATTTAATAGTTTTTAATATTTAACAAAAATTTGCATTAAAGTAAAATGTTTGAAAAACTGAAATTAAACTAAATTAAGTGTGTCTAACAATTTAGTAGAGAAAAAAGGAGGAGACATAAAAGTCACTAAAGTCTTAGAGTTGTCTTTAGTCGTCATATTAATAACAATAACATTTATAATAACAATACTAGTAGTACTAAATTTGCTTATATGCAAGCGCTTAATTAAGGTAACAGTTTTTTTGTTTTTTGCTTATATCTCGAAAACAGTTACTCCTATCAATTTTTACTTTTTCACCAAAATTAAGGTGATAAAATTTCCTACAAAATAGTTATTTGCATTTTTCATGTAGAACTAACCATAAGCGAGATATAAGTTTGAAAATAATTAATAATTAAAAAAAAGTGTTTTAACAGAAAATGTCTTGTGATTTATAAAATACACTTAATTTATTGGGTCCAATACTGTATTAGAAGAAAAAGGAGGTGACATCAAAGTCACTGAAGTCTTCAGAGTCGTTTTTAAATGCTGCATTTTTGTCTTCGTCTCAAACATTGAAAACTGAATTACATTTTTGTTCAGTAACAGTTACAGTTTTCTTATTGGTTTTTTGATTATATCTCGAAAACAGTTACTCCTATCAAATTTTATCCTTCTTTCAAAATTAAAGCTGATAAAATTTCCAACAAAATAGTTATTTACATTTTTCTTGTAGGACCAAGCATAAACGAGTTATAGAGTTGGATATAAATAATATTTAACAAAAATTTGCTTTAAAATAAAATGCTTGAAAAACTTGAATTAAACTAAATTAATTGTGTCTAACACTTTAGTAGAGGAAAAAGGAGAAGACATAAAAGTCACTAAATGTTTCAGAGTCGTCTTTAGTCGTCATATTAATAACAATTACATTAATAATAATAATACTAATAGTACTAAATTTGCTTATATGCAAACGCTTAATTAAGGTAACAGTTTTTTGGTTTTTTGCTTATATCTCGAAAACAGTTACTCCAATCAATTTTTACTTTTTTACTAAAATTAAAGGTGATAAAATTTCCTACAAAATAGTTATTTGCATTTTTCATGTAGAACTAACCATAAGCGAGATATAAGTTTGAAAATAATTAATAATTAAAAAAAAGTGTTTTAACAGAAAATGTCTTGTGATTTAAAATACACTTAATTTATTGGGTTCAATACTTTATTAGAAGAAAAAGGAGGTGACATAAAAGTCACTGAAGTCTTCAGAGTCGTTTTTAAATGCTGCATTTTTGTCTTCGTCTCAAACATTGAAAACTGAATTACATTTTTGTTCAGTAACAGTTACAGTTTTCTTATTGGTTTTTTGCTTATATCTCGAAAACAGTTACTCCTATCAAATTTTATCTTTCTTTCAAAATTAAAGCTGATAAAATTTCCAACAAAATAGTTATTTACATTTTTCTTGTAGGACCAAGCATAAACGAGTTATAGAGTTGGATATAAATAATATTTAACAAAAATTTGCTTTAAAATAAAATGCTTGAAAAACCCGTATTAAACTAAATTAATAACACTTTAGTAGAGGAAAAAGGAGAAGACATAAAAGTCACTAAATGTTTCAGAGTCGTCTTTAGTCGTCATATTAATAACAATAACATTAATAATAATAATACTAATAGTACTAAATTTGCTTATATGCAAACGCTCAATTAAGGTAACAGTTTTTTGGTTTCTTGCTTATATCTCGAAAACAGTTACTCCTATCAATTTTTATCTTTTTTTCAAAATTAAAGCTGATAAAATTTCCTACAAAATAGTTATTTGCATTTTTTTGTAGGACCAACCATAAGCGAGTTATAGAGTTGGATATAAATAATCTTTAACAAAAATTTGCTTTAAAATAAAATGTTTGAAAAACCGAAATTAAACTAAATTAAGACTAACACTTTAGTAGAGGAAAAAGGAGAAGACATAAAAGTCACCAAAGTCTTAAGAGTCGTTTTTAGTCGTCACATTAATAACAATAACATTAATATTAATAATACTAATATTACTAAATTTGCTTATATGCAAGCGCTTAATTAAGGTAACAGTTTTTTGGTTTCTTGCTTATATCTCGAAAACAGTTACTCCTATCAATTTTTATCTTTTTACTAAAATTAAAGCTGATAAAATTTTCTACAAAATAGTAATTTGCATTTTTCATGTAGGACAAACCATAAGCGAGATATAAGTTTGAAAATAATTAATATTTAAAAAAAAAGTGCTTTAACAGAAAATGTCTTGTGATTTAAAATACACTTAATTTAATGGGTCCAATACTTTATTAGAAGAAAAAGGAGGAGACATAAAAGTCGCTGAAGTCTTCAAAGTCGATTTTAAATGCTGCATTTTCGTCTTTGTCTCAAACATTGAAATCTGAATTACATTTTTGTTTAGTAACAGTTACAGTTTTCTTATTGGTTTTTTGCTTATATCTCAAAAACAGTTACTCCTATCACTTTTTATCTTTCTTTCAAAATTAAAGCTGATAAAATTCTCTACAAAATAGTTATTCGCATTTTTTTTGTAGGACCAACCATAAGCGAGTTAGAGTTGGATATATATAATCTTTAACAAAAATTTGCTTTAAAATAAAATGTTTAAAAAACCGAAATTAAACTAAATTAATTAAGACTAACACTTTAGTAGAGAAAAAAGGAGAAGACATAAAAGTCACCAAAGTTTTGAGAGTCGTTTTTAGTAGTCATATTAATAACAATAACATTAATAATAATAATAATACTAATATTACTAAATTTGCTTATATGCAAGCGCTTAATTAAGGTAACAGTTTCTTGCTTATATCTCGAAAACAGTTACTCTTATCAATTTTTATCTTTTTACTAAAATTAAAGCTGATAAAATTTCCTACAAAATAGTTATTTGCATTTTTTATGTAGAACTAACCATAAGCGAGATATAAGTTTGAAAATAATTAATATTTAAAAAAAAAAGTGCTTTAACAGAAAATGTCTTGTGATTTAAAATACACTTAATTTAATGGGTTCAATACTTTATTAGAAGAAAAAGGAGGTGACATAAAAGTCACCAAAGTCTTCAGAGTTGTTTTTAGTACTAAATTAGCTTATATGCAAGCCCTTAATTAAGGTAACAGTTTTTTGGTTTCTTGCTTATATCTCGAAAACAGTTACTCCTATCAATTTTTATCTTTTCACTAAAATTAAAGCTGATAAAATTTCCTACAAAATAGTAATTTGCATTTTTCATGTAGGACTAACCATAAGCGAGATATAAGTTTGAAAATAACTAATATTTAAAAAAAAGTGCTTTAACAGAAAATGTCTTGTGATTTAAAATACACTTAATTTATTGGGTCCAATACTTTATTAGAAGAAAAAGGAGGTGACTTAAATGTCACTGAAGTCTTCAGAGTCGATTTTAAATGCTGCATTTTCGTCTTCGTCTCAAACATTGAAAACTGAATTACATTTTTGTTCAGTAACAGTTACAGTTTTCTTATTGGTTTTTTGCTTATATCTCGAAAACTGTTACTCCTATCAAATTTTATCTTTCTTTCAAAATTAAAGCTGATAAAATTTCCAACAAAATCGTTATTTGCATTTTTCTTGTAGGACCAACCATAAGCGAGTTATAGAGTTGGATATAAATAATCTTTAACAAAAATTTGCTTTAAAATAAAATGTTTGAAAAACCGATATTAAACTAAATTAATTGGGTCTAACACTTTAGTAGAGGAAAAAGGAGAAAACATAAAGTCACCAAAATCTTCAAAGTTGTTTTTAGTACTAAATCAGCTTATATGCAAGCGCTTAATTAAGGTAACAGTTTTTTGGTTTCTTGCTTATATCTCGAAAACAGTTACTCCTATCAATTTTTATCTTTTTACTAAAATTAAAGCTGATAAAATTTCCTACAAAATAGTAATTTGCATTTTTCATGTAGGACTAACCATAAGCGAGATATAAGTTTGAAAATAATTAATATTTAAAAAAAAGTGTTTTAACAGGAAATGTCTTGGGATTTAAAATACACTTAATTTATTGGGTCCAATAGTTTACTAGAAGAAAAAGGAGGTGACATAAAAGTCACTGAAGTTTTCAGAGTCGATTTTAAATGCTGCATTTTCGTCTTCGTCTCAAACATTGAAAACTGAATTACATTTTTGTTCAGTAACAGTTACAGTTTTCTTATTGGTTTTTTGCTTATATCTCGAAAACTGTTACTCCTATCAATTTTTATCTTTATTTCAAAATTAAAGCTGATAAAATTTCCTACAAAATCGTTATTTGCATTTTTTATGTAGGACCAACCATAAGCGAGTTATAGAGTTGGATATAAATAATATTTAACAAAAATTTGCTTTAAAATAAAATGTTTGAAAAACTGAAATTAAACTAATTTAATTGGGTCTAACACTTTAGTAGAGGAAAAAGAAAAAGACATAAAAGTCACTAAAGGTTTCAGAGTCGTCTTTAGTCGTCATATTAATAACAATAACATTAATGATAATAATACTAATAGTACTAAATTTGCTTATATGCAAACGCTTAATTAAGGTAACAGTGTTTTGGTTTCTAGCTTATATCTCGAAAACAGTTACTCCTATCAATTTTTATCTTATTACTAAAATTAAAGCTGATAAAATTTCCTACAAAATAGTGTTTTGCATTTCTTTTGTAAGACTAACCATAAGCGAGTTATAGAGTTGGAAATAAATAATCTTCAACAAAAATTTGCTTTAAAATAAAATGTTTGAAAAACCGAAATTAAACTAAATTAATTGAGTCTAACACTTTAGTATAGGAAAAAGAGAAGACATAAAAGTCACCAAAGTCTTCAGAGTCGTTTTTAGTCGTCATTTTAATAACAATAACATTAATAATAATAATACTAATAGTACTAAATTTGCTTATATGCAAGCGCTTTATTAAGGTAACAGTTTTTTGGTTTCTTGCTTATTTCTCGAAAACAGTTACTCCTATCAATTTTTATCTTTTTACTAAAATTAAAGCTGATAAAATTTCCTACAAAATAGTTATTTGCATTTTTCTTGTAGGAAAAAGCATAAGCGAGTTATAGAGATGGATATAAATAATATTTAACAAAAATTTGCTTTAAAATAAAATGTTTGAAATACTGAAATTAAACTAAATTAATTGTGTCTAACACTTTAGTAGAGAAAAAAGAAGAAGACATAAAAGTCACTAAAGGTTTCAGAGTCGTCTTTAATCGTCATATTAATAACAATAACATTAAAAATAATAATACTAATAGTACTAAATTTGCTTATATGCAAACGCTTAATTAAGTTAACAGTTTTTTGGTTTCTTGCTTATATCTCGAAAACAGTTACTCCTATAAATTTTTATCTTTTTACTAAAATTAAAGCTGATAAAATTTCCTACAATATAGTAATTTGCATTTTTTATGTAGGACCAACCATAAGCGAGATATAAGTTTGAAAATAACTAATATTTAAAAAAAAGTGCTTTAACAGAAAATGTCTTGTGATTTAAAATACACTTAATTTATTGGGTCCAATACTTTATTAGAAGAAAAAGGAGGTGACATAAAAGTCACTGAAGTCTTCAGAGTCGATTTTAAATGCTGCATTTTCGTCTTCGTCTCAAACATTGAAAACTGAATTACATTTTTGTTCAGTAACAGTTACAGTTTTCTTATTGGTTTTTTGCTTATATCTCGAAAACTGTTACTCCTATCAATTTTTATCTTTCTTTCAAAATTAAAGCTGATAAAATTTCCTACAAAATCGTTATTTGCATTTTTCTTGTAGGACCAACCATAAGCGAGTTATAGAGTTGGATATAAATAATCTTTAACAAAAATTTGCTTTAAAATAAAATGTTTGAAAAACCGATATTAAACTAAATTAATTGGGTCTTACACTTTAGTAGAGGAAAAAGAAGACATAAAGTCACCAAAGTCTTCAGAGTTGTTTTTAGTACTAAATTTGCTTATATGCAAGCGCTTAATTAACGTAACAGTTTTTTGGTTTCTTGCTTATATCTCGAAAACAGTTACTCCTATCAATTTTTATCTTTCTACTAAAATTAAAGCTGATAAAATTTCCTACAAAATAGTAATTTGCATTTTTCATGTAGGACTAACCATAAGCGAGATATAAGTTTGAAAATAATTAATATTTGAAAAAAAAAGTGTTTTAACAGAAAATGTCTTGGGATTTAAAATACACTTAATTTATTGGATCCAACACTTTATTAGAAGAAAAAGGAGGTGACATGAAAGTCACTGAAGTCTTCAGAGTCGATTTTAAATGCTGCATTTTCGCCTTCGTCTCAAACATTGAAAACTGAATTACATTTTTGTTCAGTAACAGTTACAGTTTTCTTATTGGTTTTTTGCTTATATCTCGAAAACTGTTACTCCTATTAATTTTTATCTTTCTTTCAAAATTAAAGCTGATAAAATTTCCAACAAAATCGTTATTTGCATTTTTCTTGTAGGACTTCAGAAGTCTTCAGAATCGTTTTTAGTCGTCATATTAATAACAATAACATTAATAATAATAATACTAATAGTACTAAATTTGCTTACATGCAAACCCTTAATTCAGGTAACAATTTTTTGGTTTCTTGCTTATATCTCGAAAACAGTTACTCCTATCAATTTTTATCTTTTTACTAAAATTAAAGCTGATAAAATTTCCTACAAAATAGTTAATTGCATTTTTAATGTAGGACTAACCATAAGCGAGATATAAGTTTGAAAATAATTAAAATTTAAAAAAAAGTGCTTCAACAGAAAATGTCTTGTGATTTAAAATACACTTAATTTATTGGGTCCAATACTTTATTAGAAGAAAAAAGAGGTGACAGAAAGGTCACTGAAGTCTTTAGAGTCGTTTGTAAATGCTGCATTTTCGTCTTCGTCTCAAACATTGAAAACTGAATTACATTTTTGTTCAGTAACTGTTACTGTTTTCTTATTGGTTTTTTGCTTATATCTCGAAAACAGTTACTCCTATCAATTTTTATCTTTCTTTTAAAATTAAAGCTGATAAAGCTTCCTACAAAATAGTTATTTGCATTTTTCTTGTAGGACCAACCATAAGCGAGTTATAGAGTTGGATATAAATAATATTTAACAAAAATTTGATTTAAAATAAAATGTTTGAAAAACTGAAATTAAACTAATTTAATTGTGTCTAACACATTAGTAGAGGAAAAAGAAGAAGACATAAAAGTCACTAATGGTTTCAAAGTTGTCTTTAATCGTCATATTAATAACAATAACATTAATAATAATAATACTAATAGTACTAAATTTGCTTATATGCAAACGCTTAATTAAGGTAACAGTGTTTTGGTTTCTGGCTTATATCTCGAAAACAGTTACTCCTATCAATTTTTATCTTTTTACTAAAATTCAAGCTGATAAAATTTTCTACAAAATAGTTATTTGCATTTTTTATGTAGGACTAACCATAAGCGAGATATAAGATTGAAAATAATTAATATTTAAAAAAAAAAGTGCTTTAACAGAAAATGTCTTGTGATTTAAAATACACTTAATTTTTTAGGTCCAATACTTTATTAGAAAAGAAAGGGGGTGACATATAAGTCACTGAAGTCTTCAGAGTCGATTTTAAATGCTGCATTTTCGTCTTCGTCTCAAACATTGAAAACTGAATTACATTTTTGTTCTGAAACGGTAACAGTTTTTACTTTGGTTTTTTGCTTATATCTCGAAAACAGTTACTGCTATAAATTTTTATCTTTTCTTCAAAATTAAAGCTGATAAAATTTCCTACAAAATAGTTATTTGCATTTTTTTGTAGGACCAACCATAAGCGAGTTATAGAGTTGGATATAAATAATCTTTAAGAAAAATTTGCTTTAAAATAAAATGTTTGAAAAACCGAAATTAAACTAAATTAATTGGGTCCAATACTTTATTAGAAGAAAAAGGAGGTGACATAAAAGTCACTGAAGTCTTCAGAGTCGATTTTAAATGCCGCATTTTCGTCTTCGTCTCAAACATTGAAAACTAAATTACATTTTTGTTCAGTAACAGTTACAGTTTTCTTACTGGTTTTTTGCTTATATCTCGAAAACTGTTACTCCTATCAATTTTTATCTTTTTTTCAAAATTAAAGCTGATAAAATTTTCTACAAAATAGTTATTCACATTTTTTTTGTAAGACCAACCATAAGCGAGTTATAGAGTTGGATATAAATAATCTTTAACAAAAATTTGCTTTAAAATAAAATGTTTGAAAAACGGAAATTAAACTAATTTAACTGTGTCTAACACTTTAGTAGAGAAAAAAGGAAAAGACATAAAAGTCACTAAAGGTTTCAGAGTTGTCTTTAGTTGTCATATTAATAACAATAACATTAATAATAATAATACTAATAGTACTAAATTTGCTTATATGCAAACGCTTAATTAAGGTAACAGTGTTTTGGTTTCTTGCTTATATCTCGAAAACAGTTACTCCTATCAATTTTTATCTTTTTACTAAAATTCAAGCTGATAAAATTTCCTACAAAATAGTTATTTGCATTTTTCATGTAGGACTAACCATAAGCGAGATATATGATTGAAAATAATTAATATTTAAAAAAGAAGTGCTTTAACAGAAAATGTCTTGTGATTTAAAATACACTTAATTTATTGGGTCCAATACTTTATTAGAAGAAAAAGGAAGTGACATAAAAGTCACTGAAGTCTTCAGAGTAGTTTTTAAATGCTGCAGTTTCGCCTTCGTCTCAAACATTGAAAACTGAATTACATTTTTGTTCAGTAACAGTTACAGTTTTCTTATTGGTTTTTTGCTTATATCTCGAAAACAGTTACTCCTATCAATTTTTATGTTTCTGTCAAAATTAAAGCTGATAAAATTTCCTACAAAATCGTTATTTGCATTTTTCTTGTAGGACCAACCATAAGCGAGTTATAGAGTTGGATATAAATAATTTTTAACAAAAATTTGCTTTAAAATAAAATGTTTGAAAAACTGAAATTAAACTAATTTAATTGTGTCTAACACTTTAGTAGAGGAAAAAGAAGAAGACATAAAAGTCACTAAAGATTTCAAAGTTGTCTTTAATCGTCATATTAATAACAATAACATTAATAATAATACTAATAGTACTAAATTTGCTTATATGCAAACGCTTAATTAAGGTAACAGAGTTTTGGTTTCTTGCTCATATCTCGAAAACAGTTACTCCTATCAATTTTTATCTTTTTACTAAAATTCAAGCTGATTAAATTTCCTACAAAATAGTTATTTGCATTTTTTATGTAGGACTAACCATAAGCGAGATATAAGATTGAAAATAATTAATATTTAAAAAAGAAGTGCTTTAACAGAAAATGTCTTGTGATTTAAAATACACTTAACATATTAGGTCCAATACTTTATTAAAAAAAAAGGGGGTGACATATAAGTCACTGAAGTCTTCAGAGTCGATTTTAAATGCTGCATTTTCGTCTTCGTCTCAAACATTGAAAACTGAATTACATTTTTGTTCTGAAACGGTAACAGTTTTTACTTTGGTTTTTTGCTTATATCTCGAAAACAGTTACTCCTATCAATTTTTATCTTTCTTTCAAAATTAAAGCTAATAACATTTCCTACAAAATAGTTATTTGCATTTTTCTTGTAAGACCAACCATAAGCGAGTTATAAAGTTGGATATAAATAATATTTAACAAAAACTTGCTTAAAAATAAAATGTTTGAAATACTGAAATTAAACTAAATTAATTGTGTCTAACACTTTAGTAGAGAAAAAAGAAAAAGACATAAAAGTCACCAAAGTCTTCAGAATCGTTTTTAGTCGTCATATTAATAACAATAACATTAATAATAATAATACTAATAGTACTAAATCTGCTTATATGCAAGCGCTTTATTAAGGTAACAGTTTTTTGGTTTCTTGCTTATATCTCGAAAACAGTTACTCCTATGAGTTTTTGTCTTTCTTTCAAAATTAAAGCTGATAAAATATTCTACAAAATAGTTATTTGCATTTTTCTTGTAGGACCAACCATAAGTGAGTTATAGAGTTGGATATAAATAATATTTAACAAAAATTTGCTTTAAAATAAAATGTTTGAAAAACGGAAATTAAACTAATTTAACTGTGTCTAACACTTTAGTAGAGAAAAAAGGAAAAGACATAAAAATCACTAAAGGTTTCAGAGTTGTCTTTAGTTGTCATATTAATAACAATAACATTAATAATAATAATACTAATAGTACTAAATTTGCTTATATGCAAACGCTTAATTAAGGTAACAGTGTTTTGGTTTCTTGCTTATATCTCGAAAACAGTTACTCCTATCAATTTTTATCTTTTTACTAAAATTCAAGCTGATAAAATTTCCTACAAAATAGTTATTTGCATTTTTCATGTAGGACTAACCATAAGCGAGATATATGATTGAAAATAATTAATATTTAAAAAAAAAGTGCTTTAACAGAAAATGTCTTGTGATTTAAAATACACTTAATTTATTGGGTCCAATACTTTATTAGAAGAAAAAGGAAGTGACATAAAAGTCACTGAAGTCTTCAGAGTCGTTTTTAAATGCTGCAGTTTCGTCTTCGTCTCAAACATTGAAAACCGAATTACATTTTTGTTCAGTAACAGTCACAGTTTTCTTATTGGTTTTTTGCTTATATCTCGAAAACAGTTACTCCTATCAATTTTTATCTTTCTTTCAAAATTAAAGCTGATAAAATTTCCTACAAAATAGTTATTTGCATTTTTCTTGAAGGACCAACCATAAGCGAGTTATAGAGTTGGATATAAATAATATTTAACAAAAATTTGCTTTAAAATAAAATGTTTGAAAAACTGAAATTAAACTAATTTAATTGTGTCTAACACTTTAGTAGAGGAAAAAGAAGAAGACAAGAAAGACAAAAATTCATAGGAGTAACTGTTTTCGAGATATAAGCAAGAAACCAAAAAACTGTTACCTTAATAAAGCGCTTGCATATAAGCAGATTTAGTACTATTAGTATTATTATTATTAATGTTATTGTTATTAATATGACGACTAAAAACGATTTTGAAGACTTTGGTGACTTTTATGTCTTTTTCTTTTTTCTCTACTAAAGTGTTAGACACAATTAATTTAGTTTAATTTCAGTATTTCAAACATTTTATTTTTAAGCAAGTTTTTGTTAAATATTATTTATATCCAACTTTATAACTCGCTTATGGTTGGTCCTACAAGAAAAATGCAAATAACTATTTTGTAGGAAATGTTATCAGCTTTAATTTTGAAAGAAAGATAAAAATTGATAGGAGTAACTGTTTTCGAGATATAAGCAAAAAACCAAAGTCAAAACTGTTACCGTTTCAGAACAAAAATGTAATTCAGTATTCAATGTTTGAGACGAAGACAAAAATGCAGCATTTAAAATCGACTCTGAAGACTTCAGTGACTTATATGTCACTCCCTTTTTTTTCTAATAAAGTATTGGACCTAATAAATTAAGTGTATTTTAAATCACAAGACATTTTCTGTTAAAGCACTTCTTTTTTAAATATTAATTATTTTCAATCTTATATCTCGCTTATGGTTAGTCCTACATAAAAAATGCAAATAACTATTTTGTAGGAAATTTTATCAGCTTGAATTTTAGTAAAAAGATAAAAATTGATAGGAGTAACTGTTTTCGAGATATGAGCAAGAAACCAAAACACTGTTACCTTAATTAAGCGTTTGCATATAAGCAAATTTAGTACTATTAGTATTATTATTATTAATGTTATTGTTATTAATATGACGATTAAAGACAACTTTGAAACCTTTAGTGAATTTTTTTCTTGCTTATTTCTCGAAAACAGTTACTCCTATCAATTTTAATCTTTTTACTAAAATTAAAGCTGATAAAATTTCCTACAAAATAGTTATTTGCATTTTTCTTGTAGGACCAACCATAAGCGAGTTATAGAGATGGATATAAATAATATTTAACAAAAATTTGCTTTAAAATAAAATGTTTGAAAAACTGAAATTAAACTAATTTAATTGTGTCTAACACTTTAGTAGAGGAAAAAGAAAAAGACATAAAAGTCACTAAAGGTTTCAAAGTTGTCTTTAATTGTCATATTAATAACAATAACATTAATAATAATAATACTAATAGTACTAAATTTGCTTATATGCAAGCGCTTTATTAAGGTAACAGTTTTTTGGTTTTTTGCTTATATCTCGAAAACAGTTACTCCTATCAATTTTTATCTTTTTACTAAAATTAAAGCTGATAAAATTTCCTACAAAATAGTTATTTGCATTTTTTTTGAAGGACCAAGCATAAGCGAGTTATAGAGATGGATATAAATAATATTTAACAAAAATTTGCTTTAAAATAAAATGTTTGAAATACTGAAATTAAACTAAATTAAATGTGTCTAACACTTTAGTAGAGGAAAAAGAAAAAGACATAAAAGTCACTAAAGGTTTTAGAATCGTCTTTAGTCGTCATATTAATAACAATAACATTAATAATAATAATACTAATAGTACTAAATTTGCTTATATGCAAGCGCTTAATTAAGGTAACAGTTTCTTGCTTATATCTCGAAAACAGTTACTCCTATCAATTTTTATCTTTTCACTAAAATTAAAGCTGATAAAATTTCCTACAAAATAGTTATTTGCATTTTTTATGTAGGACTAACCATAAGCGAGATATAAGTTTGTAAATAATTAATATTTAAAAAAAAATTGCTTTAACAGAAAATGTCTTGTGATTTAAAATACACTTAATTTAATGGGTCCAATACTTTATTAGAAGAAAAAAAAGGTGATATAAAAGTCACTGAAGTTTTCAGAGTTGTTTTTAAATGCTGCATTTTCGTCTTAGTCTCAAATATTGAAAACTGAATTACATTTTTGTTCAGTAACAGTTACAGTTTTCTTATTGGTTTTTTGCTTATATCTCGAAACCAGTTACTCCTATCAATTTTTACCTTTTTTTCAAAATTAAAGCTGATACAATTTCCTACAAAATAGTTAATTGCATTTTTTTTGTAAGACCAACCATAGGCGAGTTATAGAGTTGGATATAAATAATCTTTAACAAAAATTTGCTTTAAAATAAAATGTTTGATAATCCGAAATTAAACTAAATTAATTAAGACTAACACATTAGTAGAGGAAAAAGGAGAAGACATAAAAGTCACCAAAATCTTGAGAGTCGTTTTTAGTCGTCATATTAATAACAATAACATTAATAATAATAATACTAATATTACTAAATTTGCTTATATGCAAGCGCTTAATTAAGGCAACAGTTTCTTGCTTATATCTCGAAAACAGTTACTCCTATCAATTTTTATCTTTTTACAAAAATTAAAGCTGATAAAATTTCCTACAAAATAGTTATTTGCATTTTTTATGTAGAACTAACCATAAGCGAGATATAAGTTTGAAAATAATTAATATTTAAAGAAAAAGTGCTTTAACAGAAAATGTCTTGTGATTTAAAATACACTTAATTTAATGGGTTCAATACTTTATTAGAAGAAAAAGGAGGTGACATAAAAGTCACCAAAGTCTTCAGAGTGGTTTTTAGTACTAAATTTGCTTATATGTAAGCCCTTAATTAAGGTAACAGTTTTTTGGTTTCTTGCTTATATCTCGAAAACAGTTACTCCTATCAATTTTTATCTTTTCACTAAAATTAAAGCTGATAAAATTTCCTACAAAATACTTATTTGCATTTTTCATGTAGGACTAACCATAAGCGAGATATAAGTTTGAAAATAATTAATATTTAAAAAAAAAGTGTTTTAACAGAAAATGTCTTGGGATTTAAAATACACTTAATTTATTGGGTCCAATAGTTTATTAGAAGAAAAAGGAGGTGACATAAAAGTCACTGAAGTCTTCAGAGTCGATTTTAAATGCTGCATTTTCGTCTTCGTCTCAAACATTGAAAACTGAATTACATTTTTGTTCAGTAACAGTTACAGTTTTCTTATTGGTTTTTTGCTTATATCTCGAAAACTGTTACTCCTATCAATTTTTATCTTTCTTTCAAAATTAAAGCTGATAAAATTTCCTACAAAATCGTTATTTGCATTTTTCTTGTAGGACCAACCATAAGCGAGTTATAGAGTTGGATATAAATAATATTTAACAAAAATTTGCTTTAAAATAAAATGTTTGAAAAACTGAAATTAAACTAATTTAATTGTGTCTAACACTTTAGTAGAGGAAAAAGAAAAAGACATAAAAGTCACTAAAGGTTTCAGAGTCGTCTTTAGTCGTCATATTAATAACAATAACATTAATGATAATAATACTAATAGTACTAAATTTGCTTATATGCAAACGCTTAATTAAGATAACAGTGTTTTGGTTTCTTGCTTATATCTCGAAAACAGTTACTCCTATAAATTTTTATCTTTTTACTAAAATTAAAGCTGATAAAATTTCCTACAAAATAGTTGTTTGCATTTCTTTTGTAAGACCAACCATAAGCGAGTTATAGAGTTGGATATAAATAATCGTCAACAAAAATTTGCTTTAAAATAAAATGTTTAAAAAACCGAAATTAAACTAAATTAATTGAGTCTAACACTTTAGTATAGGAAAAAGGAGAAGACATAAAAGTCACCAAAGTCTTCAGAGTCGATTTTAGTCGTCATTTTAATAACAATAACATTAATAATAATAATACTAATAGTACTAAATTTGCTTATATGCAAGCGCTTTATTAAGGTAACAGTTTTTTGGTTTCTTGCTTATATCTCGAAAACAGTTACTCCTATCAATTTTTATCTTTTTACTAATATTAAAGCTGATAAAATTTCCTACAAAATAGTTATTTGCATTTTTCTTGTAGGACCAAGCATAAGCGAGTTATAGAGATGAATATAAATAATATTTAACAAAAATTTGCTTTAAAATAAAATGTTTGAAATACTGAAATTAAACTAAATTAATTGTGTCTAACACTTTAGTAGAGGAAAAAGAAGAAGACATAAAAGTCACTAAAGGTTTCAGAGTCGTCTTTAGTCGTCATATTATTAACAATAACATTAATAATAATAATACTATTAGTACTAAATTAGCTTATATGCAAACGCTTAATTAAGGTAACAGTTTTTTGGTTTCTTGCTTATATCTCGAAAACAGTTACTCCTATCAATTTTTATCTTTTTTTATTTTTATATCAAATTTTTGTTAAAGATTATTTATATCCAACTCTATAACTCGCTTATAGTTGGTCCTACAAAAAAATGCAAAAAACTATTTTGTAAAAAATTTTATCAGCTTTAATTTTGAAGGAAAGATAAAAATTGATAGGAATAACTGTTTTCGAGATATAAGCAAAAAACCAAAGTGAAAACTGTAACAGTTACTAAACAAAAATGTAATTCAGTATTTAATGTTTGAGACGAAGACGAAAATGTAGCATTTACTGTCACCTCCTTTTTCTTCTAATTAAGTATTGGACCCAATAAATTAAGTGTATTTTAAATCACAAGACATTTTCTGTTAAAGCACATTTTTTTTAATTATTAATTATTTTCAAACTTATATCTTGCTTATGGTTAGTTCTACATGAAAAATGCAAATAACGATTTTGAAGGAAATTTTATCAGCTTTAATTTTGGTGAAAAGGTAAAAACTGATAGGAGTAACTGTTTTCGAGATATAAGCAAACAACAAAAAAACTGTTACCTTAATTAAGCGCTTGCATATAAGCAAATTTAGTACTAATAGCATTGTTATTATTAATGTTATTGTTATTAATATGACGACTAAAGACGACTCTGAAACCTTTAGTGACTTTTATGTCTTCTCCTTTTTCCTCTACTAAAGTGTTAGACACAATTAATTTAGTTTAATTCCGGTTTTTCAAGCATTTTATTTTAAAGCAAATTTTTGTTAAATATTAATTATATCCAACTCTATAACTCGTTTATTCTAGGTCCTACAAGAAAAATGTAAATAACTATTTTGTTGGAAATTTTATCAGCTTTAATTTTGAAAGAAAGATAAAATTTGATAAGAGTAACTGTTTTCGAGATATAAGCAAGAAACCAAAAAACTGTTACCTTAATTAAGCGCTTGCATATAAGCAAATTTAGTAATATTAGTATTATTATTATTAATGTTATTGTTATTAATATGACGACTAAAAACGACTCTCAAGACTTTGGTGACTTTTATGTCTTCTCCTTTTACCTCTACTAAAGTGTTAGTCTTAGTTTAGTTTAATTTCGGTTTTTCAAACATTTTATTTTAAAGCAAATTTTTGTTAAAGATTATTTATATCCAACTCTATAACTCGCTTATGGTTGGTCCTACAAAAAAATGCAAATAACTATTTTGTAGGAAATTTTATCAGCTTTAATTTTGAAAAAAAGATAAAAATTGATAGGAGTAACTGTTTTCGAGATATAAACAAGAAACCAAAAAACTGTTACCTTAATTAAGCGTTTGCATATAAACAAATTTAGTACTATTAGTATTATTATTATTAATGTTATTGTTATTAATATGACGACTAAAGACGACTCTGAAACATTTAGTGACTTTTATGTCTTCTCCTTTTTCCTCTACTAAAGTGTTAGACACAATTAATTTAGTTTAATTCCGGTTTTTCAAGCATTTCATTTTAAAGCAAATTTTTGTTAAATATTAATTATATCCAACTCTATAACTCGTTTATTCTAGGTCCTACAAGAAAAATGTAAATAACTATTTTGTTGGAAATTTTATCAGCTTTAATTTTGAAAGAAAGATAAAATTTGATAAGAGTAACTGTTTTCGAGATATAAGCAAAAAACCAATAAGAAAACTGTAACTGTTACTGAACAAAAATATAATTCAGTTTTCAATGTTTGAGACGAAGACAAAAATGCAGCATTTAAAAACGACTCTGAAGACTCCAGTGACTTTTATGTTACCTCCTTTTTCTTCTAATAAAGTATTGGACCCAATAAATTAAGTGTATTTTAAATCACAAGACATTTTCTGTTAAAACACTTTTTTTTAATTATTAATTATTTTCAAACTTATATCTCGCTTATGGTTAGTTCTACATGAAAAATGCAAATAACTATTTTGTAGGAAATTTTATCACCTTTAATTTTGGTGAATAAGTAAAAATTGTTAGGAGTAACTGTTTTCGAGATATAAGCAAAAAACAAAAAAACTGTTACCTTAAGTAAGCGCTTGCATATAAGCAAATTTAGTACTACTAGTATTGTTATTATAAATGTTATTGTTATTAATATGACGACTAAAGACAACTCTAAGACTTTAGTGACTTTTATGTCTCCTCCTTTTTCCTCTACTAAAGTGTTAGACACAATTAATTTAGTTTAATTTCAGTTTTTCAAACATTTTATTTAAAAGCAAATTTTTGTTAAATATTAAAAACTATAAAATGGGTTAGATTGCCTAAAAACACAGATCACACATGATCTTTTGCATAGAAATGAGAAAACGCTCATGTAACACACAAAATAAGCTCCATTTTTCCTTATTAAAGGTATTATTATTATTATTACTTATGTTACTATTACTATTATTATTATTATTATTATTATTATTATTATTATTATTATTATTATTATTATTAATTTTATTATTATTAAAAACTGATTATAACTTTTGTATAGTAAATGTTTTTATACCAGTTTTAAAATGAGATATTAATTTTAGACAATTTGTTGCCTAAAAACACAGATCACAGATGATTTCTTGCATAGAAATGAGAAAACGCTCATATAACACGCAAAATAAGCTTCATTTTTGCTTAGAAAACTAAGCTTACTTTTATTACTATTATTATTTTCATTATTATTATTAATATTATTATTATTATTATTATTACTATTATTATTATTATTATTATTATTATTATTATTATTATTATTATTATTATTGTTATTATTATTATTATTAAAAACTTATATTAAACAGACAGAAAACGTCGTATTCTGACACAAAATAACGAATTACGTTATAGACTTGACGAGATCGGCGTATCTCGGACTCTTATAGGACTCTTATAGGGTCAAAAAGTATCAGTTTGGATTAAAACAAATTATTTTTGTTGAGTCTCAGTCTGAATTGTTTATTAGTTCAAACAAAAACGGCTTATTTTAGACGATCTTTTGCTTTGAACAAGAAAACTTACATAGAACAGATTAAAAACGTATTAATCTGGCATAAAAGAGCAATTTATGTATCACTTCGGATAAAGGCAGCTAATCCTATTCGTTTTATTGCTTAAAATAGACAAAATTGTTAATAAATCTAACAAAAACGCTGTATTCTAGCACAAAATACTAATTACATTATAGTTTCGACGAGAATAGCTTATTTGGAATGATTCTATGCTTCCAAACGAGTAAATTTTTATTAAACAGATTCCAAACATCATGTTTTGTCCTATAAAGACATTTTATATTGCAGTTTGTATTAAAACAAAATATTTTCGTTGATTCTTTGTTAGAAGCAGCAAACCTAACATTAAAGAATCTGAAAACTTTGTATTCGGACACAAACCACCGAATTTTGTATCAGTTTAGACAAAAACGGTTGATTTTCGACAATATTTTGCTTTGAACAAGAAAACTTATATCAAACTGACTAAAAACGTCTTATTTTAGCACAAAACAAAAGATTTGCGTTATAGTCTTAACGAGAGCTGTTAATTTCAAACGGTTCTATGCTTTGAAACGAGTAAACTTTCACTGTACAGAGGAAAAACATCTTATTTCGCCTTTTAAAAACGATTCATGCCACAGTTTGGATAAAAACCAATTATTTTCGTTAATTCATTGTTACAAACATGAAACCTTACATCGTTTCAGTCTGAACAAAAACTGCTTACTTTAGACGATCCTTTGATTTGAATACAAAAACTTAAATTAAAAAGATTAAAAACGTCTTATTCTGGCTGAAAACTGCAAATTATATATTACTCTAGATAAAAGCAATTTATCCTGATTACTCCTTTACTTAGAATAGAGTAAACTTGTATAAAACTTAATAAAAACTTTAAATTTCGTCTCAAAGAAATAATTTACGTTATAGTTTTGACCAGCACTGTTTATTTCAAACGATTTTATGATTCGAAACTAATGAACTTTTATGGGGCAGATGCAAAACCACATATTACAATATAAAGCGTTGTTTTAAAGCAAATTATTACCTTTTGCAACAAGAAATTTCACGTCAAAGAAACTGAAAACATCGTATCCATGCACAAATATCGAATTACGTATCAGTTTAGGCAAATACAGCTTATTTTAAACGATTCCTTGCTATAAACAAGAAAAATTTTATCAAACATATTGAAAATGTCTTATTCTCGAAAATAAGAGCAAATTATGTATCAGTTTTAACAAAAGCGGATTACTCTGTTTGATTCTATGCTTAGAGTAGAGTAAACTACTATAAAACGTAATGAAAACTCTATATTCAAGCTCAAAAGAACAAATTACGTTATAGTTTTGACAAAAAAAAATTATTTCGGACGACTACATATTTCGAAGTAAGCAAACTTTAATTGAACAAGTGCAAAAGCTAATACTTTGCTTTAAAATAACGATTTATGTGGTAATATGGTATTTTGCATCTGTCCTATAAAAGTTTACTCGTTTCGCTCCATTGAATCATTCGAAATAAATTATTTTGACACAACAACGAAAATAATTTTTTTGTTTAAACTGTAACATGTCGTTTTAATTAAACGAACTAAGACGTTTGGCATCTGTTTAGTGAAAGTTTTCTCGTTTGGGGGCATAAAATCGTTTGAAATTAACAGTTCTGGTCAAAACTATAACGTAAATTATTTCTTTGAGACGAAATTTAAAGTTTTCATTAAGTTTTATACAAGTTTGCTCTATTCTAAGCAAAGGAGTAATCAGGATAAACTGCTTTTATCCAAAGTAATACATAATTTGCAGTTTTGAGCCAGAATAAGACGTTTTTAATCTTTTTAATGTAAGTTTTCGTGTTCAAAAGAAAGAATCGTCTAAAATAAGCAATTTGTGTCCAGACTGAAACGTAATTTGATTTTCTGGGCCTGAATAAGAGGTTTTCAGTTTCTTTGATGTAAGGTTTCTTGTTTGTAACAATGAATAAACGAAAATCATTGGTTTTAATCCAAACTGTGACATAAATCGTTTTTTAAAGGCGAAATTAGACGTTTTGCCTCTGTTCAGTGAAAGTATACTGGTTTCAAAGCATAGAATCGTTTGAAATTAACAGTTCTCGTCAAGACTATAACGCAAATCTTTAAAGTGATACAAAGAAATAATTTACGTAATAGTTTTGACCAGAACTGTTAATTTCAAACGATTTTATGCCCCCAAACGAGAAAACTTTCACTAAGCAGATGCCAAACGTCTTAGTTCGTTTTATAAAAGCGACTTATGTTACAGTTTAAACAAAAACAAATTATTTGTGTTGTTGTTGTGTCAAAATAATTTATTTCTAATGATTCAATGGAGCGAAACGGGTAAACTTTTATAGGACAGATGCAAAATACCATATTACCACATAAATCATTATTTTAAAGCAAAGTATTAGCTTTTGCACATGTTCAATTAAAGTTTGCTTACTTCGAAGTAAGTAATCGTCCGAAATATTTTTTTTTGTCAAAACTATAACGTAATTTGTTCTTTTGAGCTTGAATATAGAGTTTTCATTACGTTTTATAGTAGTTTACTCTACTCTAAGCATAGAATCAAACAGAGTAATCCGCTTTTGTTAATACTGATACATAATTTGCTCTTATTTTCAAGAATAAGACGTTTTCAATATGCTTGATAAAATTTTTCTTGTTTATAGCAAGGAATCGTTTAAAATAAGCTGTATTTGCCTAAACTGATACGTAATTAGATATTTATGTATTGATACGAAGTTTTCAGTTTCTTTGACGTGAAATTTCTTGTTGCAAAAGGTAATACTTTGCTTTAAAACAACGCTTTATATGGTAATATGTGGTTTTGCATCTGCCCCATAAAAGTTCATTAGTTTCGAATCATAATTTCGTTTGAAATAAACAGTGCTGGTCAAAACTATAACGTAAATTATTTCTTTGAGACGAAATTTAAAGTTTTCATTAAGTTTTATACAAGTTTACTCTATTCTAAGTAAAGGAGTAATCAGGATAAATTGCTTTTATCTAGAGTAATATATAATTTGCAGTTTTCAGCCAGAATAAGACGTTTTTAATCTTTTTAATGTAAGTTTTCGTGTTCAAAACAAAGGATCGTCTAAAATAAGCAGTTTTTGTCCAGACTGAAACGTAATTCGAATTTCTGTGCCTAAATAAGGGGTTTTCAGTTTCTTTGATGTAAGGTTTCTTGTTTGTAACAATGAATTAACAAAAATAATTGGTTTTTATCCAAACTGTGGCATGAATCAGCTTTAAGACTATAACGCAAATCTTTTGTTTTGTGCTAAAATAAGACGTTTTTAGTCAGTTTGATATAAGCTTTTTTGTTCAAAGCAAAATATTGTCGAAAATCAACCGTTTTTGTCTAAACTGAAACAAAATTCGGTGGTTTGTGTCCGAATACAAAGTTTTCAGATTCTTTAATGTTAGGTTTGCTGCTTCTAACAAAGAATCAACGAAAATATTTTGTTTTAATACAAACTGCAATATAAAATGTCTTTATAGGACAAAACATGATGTTTGGCATCTGTTTATTAAAAATTTACTCGTTTGGAAGCATAGAATCATTCCAAATAAGCTATTCTCGTCGAAACTATAATGTAATTAGTATTTTGTGCTAGAATACAGCGTTTTTGTTAGATTTATTAACAATTTTGTCTATTTTAAGCAATGAAACGAATAGGATTAGCTGCCTTTATCCAAAGTGATACATAAATTGCTCTTTTATGCCAGATTAATACGTTTTTAGTCTGTTCGATGTAAGTTTTCTTGTTCAAAGCAAAAAGTCGTCTAAAGTAAGCCGTTTTTGTTTGAACTGATAAACAATTCAGACTGAGAGTCAACAAAAATAATTTGTTTTAATCCAAACTGATAATTTTTGACCCTATAAGAGTCCTATAAGAGTCCGAGATACGCCGTTCTCGTCAAGTCTATAACGTAATTCGCTTTTTTGTGTCAGAATACGACGTTTTCTGTCTGTTTAATATAAGTTTTTAATAATAATAATAATAATAATAATAATAACAATAATAATAATAATAATAATAATAATAATAATAATAATAATAATAATAATAATAGTAATAATAATAATAATAATAATAATAATAATAATAATAATAATAATAATAATGATAATAATACTTATAATAATGAATTTCTTTCTAAATTAAAGCTTAGTTTTTCTAAGCAAAAATGATGCTTATTTTGTGTGTTATATGAGCGTTTTCTCATTTCTATGCAAGAGATCATCTGTGATCTGTGTTTTTAGGCAAGAAATTGAATAAAATTAATAACTCATTTTAAAACTGGTATAAAAACATTTACTATACAAAAGTTAATAATAATAATAATAATAATAATAATAATAATAATAATAATAATAATAATAATAATAATAGTAATAGTAATAATAATAATAATAATAGTAATAATGATAATAATACTTATAATAATGAATTTCTTTCTAAATTAAAGCTTAGTTTTTCTAAGCAAAAATGATTCTTATTTTGTGTGTTATATGAGCGCTTTCTCATTTCTAAGCAAGAAATCATCTGTGATCTGTATTTTTAGGCAAGAAATTGTCTAAAATTAATAACTCATTTCAAAACTGGTATAAAAACATTTACTATACAAAAGTTAATAATAATAATAATAATAATAATAATAATAATAGTATTAATAATAATAATAATAATAGTAATAATAATAATAATAATAATAATAGTAATAAGAGAAATAATAATAATAATAATAATAATAATAATAATAATAATAATAATAATAATGATAATAATACTTATAATAATAAATTTCTTTCTAAATTAAAGCTTAGTTTTTCTAAGCAAAAATGATGCTTATTTTGTGTTATCTGAGCGTTTTCTCATTTCTATGCAAGAGATCATCTGTGATCTGTGTTTTTAGGCAAGAAATTGTCTAAAATTAATAACTCATTTTAAAACTGGTATAAAAACATTTACTATACAAAAGTTATAATCGGTTTTTAATAATAATAATATTAATAATAATAATAATAATAATAATAATAATAATAATAATAATAATAATAATAATAATAATAATAATAATAGTAATAATAATAATAAAAATAATAGTAATAATAATAATAATAATAAAATTAAAAATAATAGTAGTAGTAAAAGTAAGCTTAGTTTTCTAAGCCAAAATGAAAGCTTATTTTGTGTTATATGAGCGTTTTCTCATTTCTATGCAAAAGATCATGTGTGATCTGTGTTTTAAGTTGTGTCAGAATACGACGTTTTCTGTCTGTTTAATATAAGTTTTTAATAATAATAATAATAATAATAATAATAATAATAATAATAATAATAATAATAATAATAATAATAATAATAATAATAATAATAATAATAATAATAATAATAATAATAATAATAATAATAATAATAATAATAATAATAATAATAACAATAATAATAATAATAATAATAATAATAATAGTAATAGTAACAAAAGTAATAATAATAATAATACTTTTAAAAAGGAAAAATGGAGCTTATTTTGTGTGTTACATGAGCGTTTTCTCATTTTTATGCAAAAGATCATGTGTGATCTGTGTTTTTAGGCAATCTAAGCCATTTTATAGTTTTTAATATTTAACAAAAATTTGCTTTAAAATAAAATGTTTGAAAAACCGAAATTAAACTAAATTAATTGTGTCTAACACTTTAGTAGAGGAAAATGGAGAGACATAAAAGTCACTAAAGTCTTAAAGTTGTCTTTAGTCGTCATATTAATAACAATAACATTTATAATAACAATACTAGTAGTACTAAATTTGCTTATATGCAAGCGCTTAATTAAGGTAACAGTTTTTTTGTTTTTTGCCTATATCTCGAAAACAGTTACTCCTATCAATTTTTACTTTTTCACCAAAATTAAAGGTGATAAAATTTCCTACAAAATAGTTATTTGCATTTTTCATGTAGAACTAACCATAAGCGAGATATAAGTTTGAAAATAATTATTAATTAAAAAAAAGTGTTTTAACAGAAAATGTCTTGTGATTTAAAATACACTTAATTTGTTGGGTCCAATACTTTATTAGAAGAAAAAGGAGGTGACATAAAAGTCACTGAAGTCTTCAGAGTCGTTTTTAAATGCTGCATTTTTGACTTCGTCTCAAACATTGAAAATTGAATTACATTTTTGTTCAGTAACAGTTACAGTTTTCTTATTGGTTTTTTGCTTATATCTCGAAAACAGTTACTCCTATCAAATTTTATCTTTCTTTCAAAATTAAAGCCGATAAAATTTCCAACAAAATAGTTATTTACATTTTTCTTGTAGGACCAAGCATAAACGAGTTATAGAGTTGGATATAAATAATATTTAACAAAAATTTGCTTTAAAATAAAATGCTTGAAAAACCGGAATTAAACTAAATTAATTGTGTCTAACACTTTAGTAGAGGAAAAAGGAGAAGACATAAAAGTCACTAAATGTTTCAGAGTCGTCTTTAGTCGTCATATTAATAACAATAACATTAATAATAATAATACTAATAGTACTAAATTTGCTTATATGCAAACGCTTAATTAACGTAACATTTTTTTGGTTTCTTGCTTATATCTCGAAAACAGTTACTCCTATCAATTTTTAACTTTTTTTCAAAATTAAAGCTGATAAAATTTCCTACAAAATAGTTATTTGCATTTTTTGTAGGACCAACCATAAGCGAGTTATAGAGTTAGATATAAATAATATTTAACAAAAATTTACTTTAAAATAAAATGTTTGAAAAACTGAAATTAAACTAATTTAATTGTGTCTAACACTTTAGTAGAGGAAAAAGAAGAAGACATAAAAGTCACTAAAGGTTTCAAAGTTGTCTTTAATCGTCATATTAATAACAATAACATTAATAATAATAATACTAATAGTACTAAATTTGCTTATATGCAAACGCTTAATTAAGGTAACAGTGTTTTGGTTTCTTGCTCATATCTCGAAAACAGTTACTCCTATCAATTTTTATCTATTTACTAAAATTCAAGCTGATAAAATTTCCTACAAAATAGTTAAATGCATTTTTTGTGTAGGACTAACCATAAGCGAGATATAAGATTAAAAATAATTAATATTTAAAAAAGAAGTGCTTTAACAGAAAATGTCTTGTGATTTAAAATACACTTAATTTATTAGGTCCAATACTTTATTAAAAAAAAAGGGGGTGACATATAAGTCACTGAAGTCTTCAGAGTCGATTTTAAATGCTGCATTTTCGTCTTCGTCTCAAACATTGAAAACTGAATTACATTTTTGTTCTGGAACGGTAACAGTTTTTACTTTGGTTTTTTGCTTATATCTCGAAAACAGTTACTCCTATCAATTTTTATCTTTCTGTCAAAATTAAAGCTGATAAAATTTCCTACAAAATAGTTATTTGCATTTTTCTTGTAGGACCAACCATAAGCGAGTTATAGAGTTGGATATAAATAATATTTAACAAAAATTTGCTTTAAAATAAAATGTTTGAAAAACTGAAATTAAACTAATTTAATTGTGTCTAACACTTTAGTAGAGGAAAAAGAAGAAGACATAAAAGTCACTAAAGGTTTCAAAGTTGTCTTTAATCGTCATATTAATAACAATAACATTAATAATAATAATACTAATAGTACTAAATTTGCTTATATGCAAACGCTTAATTAAGGTAACAGTGTTTTGGTTTCTTGCTCATATCTCGAAAACAGTTACTCCTTTCAATTTTTATCTTTTTACTAAAATTCAAGCTGATAAAATTTCCTACAAAATAGTTATTTGCATTTTTTATGTAGGACTAACCATAAGCGAGATATAAGATTGAAAATAATTAATATTTAAAAAAGAAGTGCTTTAACAGAAAATGTCTTGTGATTTAAAATACACTTAATTTATTAGGTCCAATACTTTATTAAAAAAAAAAGGGGGTGACATATAAGTCACTGAAGTCTTCAGAGTCGATTTTAAATGCTGCATTTTCGTCTTCGTCTCAAACATTGAAAACTGAATTACATTTTTGTTCTGAAACGGTAACAGTTTTTACTTTGATTTTTTGCTTATATCTCGAAAACAGTTACTCCTATCAATTTTTATCTTTCTTTCAAAATTAAAGCTGATAACATTTCCTACAAAATAGTTTTTTGCATTTTTCTTGTAGGACCAACCATAAGCGAGTTATAAAGTTGGATATAAATAATATTTAACAAAAACTTGCTTAAAAATAAAATGTTTGATATACTGAAATTAAACTAAATTAATTGTGTCTAACACTTTAGTAGAGAAAAAAGAAAAAGACATAAAAGTCACCAAAGTCTTCAGAATCGTTTTTAGTCGTCATATTAATAACAATAACATTAATAATAATAATACTAATAGTACTAAATCTGCTTATATGCAAGCGCTTTATTAAGGTAACAGTTTTTTGGTTTCTTGCTTATATCTCGAAAACAGTTACTCCTATGAATTTTTGTCTTTCTTTCAAAATTAAAGCTGATAAAATATTCTACAAAATAGTTATTTGCATTTTTCTTGTAGGACCAACCATAAGCGAGTTATAGAGTTGGATATAAATAATATTTAACAAAAATTTGCTTTATAATAAAATGTTTGAAAAACTAAAATTAAACTAATTTAACTGTGTCTAACACTTTAGTAGAGAAAAAAGGAAAAGACATAAAAGTCACTAAGGGTTTCAGAGTTGTCTTTAGTTGTCATATTAATAACAATAACATTAATAATAATAATACTAATAGTACTAAATTTGCTTATATGCAAACGCTTAATTAAAGTAACAGTGTTTTGGTTTCTTGCTTATATCTCGAAAAGAGTTACTCCTATCAATTTTTATCTTTTTACTAAAATTCAAGCTGATAAAATTTCCTACAAAATAGTTATTTGCATTTTTCATGTAGGATTAACCATAAGCGAGATATATGATTGAAAATAATTAATATTTAAAAAAAAAATGCTTTAACAGAAAATGTCTTGTGATTTAAAATACACTTAATTTATTGGGTCCAATACTTTATTAGAAGAAAAAGGAAGTGACATAAAAGTCACTGAAGTCTTCAAAGTCGTTTTTAAATGCTGCAGTTTCGTCTTCGTCTCAAACATTGAAAACCGAATTACATTTTTGTTCAGTAACAGTCACAGTTTTCTTATTGGTTTTTTGCTTATATCTCGAAAACAGTTACTCCTATCAATTTTTATCTTTCTTTCAAAATTAAAGCTGATAAAATTTCCTACAAAATAGTTATTGGTATTTTTCTTGTAGGACCAACCATAAGCGAGTTATAGAGTTGGATATAAATAATATTTAACAAAAATTTGCTTTAAAATAAAATGTTTGAAAAACTGAAATTAAACTAATTTAATTGTGTCTAACACTTTAGTAGAGGAAAAAGAAGAAGACATAAAAGTCACTAGAGGTTTCAAAGTTGTCTTTAATCGTCATATTAATAACAATAACATTAATAATAATAATACTAATAGTACTAAATTTGCTTATATGCAAACGCTTAATTAAGGTAACAGTGTTTTGGTTTCTTGCTCATATTTCGAAAACAGTTACTCCTATCAATTTTTATCTTATTACTAAAATTCAAGCTGATAAAATTTCCTACAAAATAGTTATTTGCATTTTTTATGTAGGACTAACCATAAGCGAGATATAAGATTGAAAATAATTAATATTTAAAAAAGAAGTGCTTTAACAGAAAATGTCTTGTGATTTAAAATACACTTAATTTATTAGGTCCAATACTTTATTAAAAAAAAAGGAAGTGACATATAAGTCACTGAAGTCTTCAGAGTCGATTTTAAATGCTGCATTTTCGTCTTCGTCTCAAACATTGAAAACTGAATTACATTTTTGTTCTGAAACGGTAACAGTTTTTACTTTGGTTTTTTGCTTATATCTCGAAAACAGTTACTCCTATCAATTTTTATCTTTCTTTCAAAATTAAAGCTGATAACATTTCCTACAAAATAGTTATTTGCATTTTTCTTGTAGGACCGACCATAAGCGAGTTATAAAGTTGGATATAAATAATATTTAACAAAAACTTGCTTAAAAATAAAATGTTTGAAATACTGAAATTAAACTAAATTAATTGTGTCTAACACTTTAGTAGAAAAAAAAGAAAAAGACATAAAAGTCACCAAAGTCTTCAGAATCGTTTTTAGTCGTCATATTAATA
Organism: Tribolium castaneum; assembly: GCF_031307605.1. Taxonomy (NCBI): domain Eukaryota; kingdom Metazoa; phylum Arthropoda; class Insecta; order Coleoptera; family Tenebrionidae; genus Tribolium; species Tribolium castaneum. The sequence continues at coordinate 2,077,648 of NC_087396.1, read as the reverse complement.
ACAATAACATTAATAATAATAATACTAATAGTACTAAATCTGCTTATATGCAAGCGCTTTATTAAGGTAACAGTTTTTTGGTTTCTTGCTTATATCTCGAAAACAGTTACTCCTATGAATTTTTGTCTTTCTTTCAAAATTAAAGCTGATAAAATATTCTACAAAATAGTTATTTGCATTTTTTTTGTAGGACCAACCATAAGCGAGTTATAGAGTTGGATATAAATAATATTTAACAAAAATTTGCTTTAAAATAAAATGTTTGAAAAACTGAAATTAAACTAATTTAACTGTGTCTAACACTTTAGTAGAGAAAAAAGGAAAAGACATAAAAGTCACTAAAGGTTTCAGAGTTGTTTTTAGTTGTCATATTAATAACAATAACATTAATAATAATAATACTAATAGTACTAAATTTGCTTATATGTAAACGCTTAATTAAGGTAACAGTGTTTTGGTTTCTTGCTTATATCTCGAAAACAGTTACTCCTATCAATTTTTATCTTTTTACTAAAATTCAAGCTGATAAAATTTCCTACAAAATAGTTATTTGCATTTTTCATGTAGGACTAACCATAAGCGAGATATATGATTGAAAATAATTAATATTTAAAAAAAAAGTGCTTTAACAGAAAATGTCTTGTGATTTAAAATACACTTAATTTATTGGGTCCAATACTTTATTAGAAGAAAAAGGAAGTGACATAAAAGTCACTGAAGTCTTCAGAGTCGTTTTTAAATGCTGCAGTTTCGTCTTCGTCTCAAACATTGAAAACCGAATTACATTTTTGTTCAGTAACAGTCACAGTTTTCTTATTGGTTTTTTGCTTATATCTCGAAAACAGTTACTCCTATCAATTTTTATCTTTTTTTCAAAATTAAAGCTGATAAAATTTCCTACAAAATAGTTATTTGCATTTTTTTTGTAGGACCAACCATAAGCGAGTTATAGAGTTGGATATAAATAATATTTAACAAAAATTTGCTTTAAAATAAAATGTTTGAAAAACTGAAATTAAACTAATTTAATTGTGTCTAACACTTTATTAAAGGAAAAAGAAGAAGACATAAAAGTCACTAAAGGTTTCAAAGTTGTCTTTAATCGTCATATTAATAACAATAACATTAATAATAATAATACTAATAGTACTAAATTTGCTTATATGCAAACGCTTAATTAAGGTAACAGTGTTTTGGTTTCTTGCTCATATCTCGAAAACAGTTACTCCTATCAATTTTTATCTTTTTACTAAAATTCAAGCCGATAAAATTTCCTACAAAATAGTTATTTGCATTTTTTATGTAGGACTAACCATAAGCGAGATATATGATTGAAAATAATTAGTATTTAAAAAAGATGTGCTTTAACAGTAAATGTCTTGTGATTTAAAATACACTTAATTTATTAGGTCCAATACTTTATTAGAAAAAAAAGGGAGTGACATATAAGTCACTGAAGTCTTCAGAGTCGATTTTAAATGCTGCATTTTCGTCTTCGTCTCAAACATTGAAAACTGAATTACATTTTTGTTCTGAAACGGTAACAGTTTTTACTTAGGTTTTTTGCTTATATCTCGAAAACAGTTACGCCTATCAATTTTTATCTTTTTTTCAAAATTAAAGCTGATAACATTTCCAACAAAATAGTTATTTGCATTTTTCTTGTAGGACCAACCATAAGCGAGTTATAAAGTTGGATATAAATAATATTTAACAAAAACTTGCTTAAAAATAAAATGTTTGAAATACTGAAATTAAACTAATTTAACTGTGTCTAACACTTTAGTAGAGGAAAAAGAAAAAGACATAAAAGTCACCAAAGTCTTCAAAATCGTTTTTAGTCGTCATATTAATAACAATAACATTAATAATAATAATACTAATAGTACTAAATCTGCTTATATGCAAGCGCTTTATTAAGGTGTTAGACACAATTAATTTAGTTTAATTTCAGTATTTCAAACATTTTATTTTTAAGCAAGTTTTTGTTAAATATTATTTATATCCAACTTTATAACTCGCTTATGGTTGGTTCTACAAGAAAAATGCAAATAACTATTTTGTAGGAAATGTTATCAGCTTTAATTTTGAAAGAAAGATAAAAATTGATAGGAGTAACTGTTTTCGAGATATAAGCAAAAAACCAAAGTAAAAACTGTTACCGTTTCAGAACAAAAATGTAATTTAGTTTTCAATGTTTGAGACGAAGACGAAAATGCAGCATTTAAAATCGACTCTGAAGACTTCAGTGACTTTTATGTCACTTCCTTTTTCTTCTAATAAAGTATTGGACCCAATAAATTAAGTGTATTTTAAATCACAAGACATTTTCTGTTAAAGCACTTTTTTTTTAAATATTAATTATTTTCAATCTTATATCTCGCTTATGGTTAGTCCTACATAAAAAATGCAAATAACTATTTTGTAGGAAATTTTATCAGCTTGAATTTTAGTAAAACGATAAAAATTGATAGGAGTAACTGTTTTCGAGATATAAGCAAGAAACCAAAACACTGTTACCTTAATTAAGCGTTTGCATATAAGCAAATTTAGTACTATTAGTATTATTATTATTAATGTTATTGTTATTAATATGACAACTAAAGACAACTCTGAAACCTTTAGTGACTTTTATGTCTTTTCCTTTTTTCTCTACTAAAGTGTTAGACACAGTTAAATTAGTTTAATTTCAGTTTTTCAAACATTTTATTTTAAAGCAAATTTTTGTTAAATATTATTTATATCCAACTCTATAACTCGCTTATGGTTGGTCCTACAAGAAAAATGAAAATAACTATTTTGTAGAATATTTTATCAGCTTTAATTTTGAAAGAAAGACAAAAATTCATAGGAGTAACTGTTTTCGAGATATAAGCAAGAAACCAAAAAACTGTTACCTTAATAAAGCGCTTGCATATAAGCAGATTTAGTACTATTAGTATTATAATTATTAATGTTATTGTTATTAATATGACGACTAAAAACGATTCTGAAGACTTTGGTGACTTTTATGTCTTTTTCTTTTTTCTCTACTAAAGTGTTAGACACAATTAATTTAGTTTAATTTCAGTATTTCAAACATTTTATTTTTAAGCAAGTTTTTGTTAAATATTATTTATATCCAACTCTATAACTCGCTTATGGTTGGTCCTACAAGAAAAATGAAAATAACTATTTTGTAGAATATTTTATCAGCTTTAATTTTGAAAGAAAGACAAAAATTCATAGGAGTAACTGTTTTCGAGATATAAGCAAGAAACCAAAAAACTGTTACCTTAATTAAGCGTTTGCATATAAGCAAATTTAGTACTATTAGTATTATTATTATTAATGTTATTGTTATTAATATGACGATTAAAGACAACTTTGAAACCTTTAGTGACTTTTATGTCTTCTTCTTTTTCCTCTACTAAAGTGTTAGTCACAATTAAATTAGTTTAATTTCAGTTTTTCAAACATTTTATTTTAAAGCAAATTTTTGTTAAATATTATTTATATCCAACTCTATAACTCGCTTATGGTTGGTCCTACAAGAAAAATGCAAATAACTATTTTGTTGGAAATTTTATCAGCTTTAATTTTGACAGAAAGATAAAAATTGATAGGAGTAACTGTTTTCGAGATATGAGCAAGAAACCAAAAGACTGTTACCTTAATTAAGCGTTTGCATATAAGCAAATTTAGTACTATTAGTATTATTATTATTAATGTTATTGTTATTAATATGACGATTAAAGACAACTTTGAAACCTTTAGTGACTTTTATGTCTTCTTCTTTTTCCTCTACTAAAGTGTTAGACACAATTAAATTAGTTTAATTTCAGTTTTTCAAACATTTTATTTTAAAGCAAATTTTTGTTAAATATTATTTATATCCAACTCTATAACTCGCTTATGGTTGGTCCTACAAGAAAAATGCAAATAACTATTTTGTAGGAAATGTTATCAGCTTTAATTTTGAAAGAAAGATAAAAATTGATAGGAGTATCTGTTTTCGAGATATAAGCAAAAAACCAAAGTAAAAACTGTTACCGTTTCAGAACAAAAATGTAATTCAGTTTTCAATGTTTGAGACGAAGACGAAAATGCAGCATTTAAAATCGACTCTGAAGACTTCAGTGACTTATATGTCACCCCCTTTTTTCTAATAAAGTATTGGACCTAATAAATTAAGTGTATTTTAAATCACAAGACATTTTCTGTTAAAGCACTTCTTTTTTAAATATTAATTATTTTCAATCTTATATCTCGCTTATGGTTAGTCCTACACAAAAAATGCAATTAACTATTTTGTAGGAAATTTTATCAGCTTAAATTTTAGTAAAAAGATAAAAATTGATAGGAGTAACTGTTTTCGAGATATGAGCAAGAAACCAAAACACTGTTACCTTAATTAAGCGTTTGCATATAAGCAAATTTAGTACTATTAGTATTATTATTATTAATGTTATTGTTATTAATATGACGATTAAAGACAACTTTGAAACCTTTAGTGACTTTTATGTCTTCTTCTTTTTCCTCTACTAAAGTGTTAGACACAATTAAATTAGTTTAATTTCAGTTTTTCAAACATTTTATTTTAAAGCAAATTTTTGTTAAATATTATTTATATCCAACTCTATAACTCGCTTATGGTTGGTCCTACAAGAAAAATGCAAATAACTATTTTGTAGGAAATTTTATCAGCTTTAATTTTGAAAGAAAGATAAAAATTGATAGGAGTAACTGTTTTCGAGATATAAGCAAAAAACCAATAAGAAAACTGTGACTGTTACTGAACAAAAATGTAATTTGGTTTTCAATGTTTGAGACGAAGACGAAACTGCAGCATTTAAAAACGACTCTGAAGACTTCAGTGACTTTTATGTCACTTCCTTTTTCTTCTAATAAAGTATTGGACCCAATAAATTAAGTGTATTTTAAATCACAAGGCATTTTCTGTTAAAGCACTTTTTTTTTAAATATTAATTATTTTCAATCATATATCTCGCTTATGGTTAGTCCTACATGAAAAATGCAAATAACTATTTTGTAGGAAATTTTATCAGCTTGAATTTTCGTAAAAAGATAAAAATTGATAGGAGTAACTGTTTTCGAGATATAAGCAAAAAACCAAAACACTGTTACCTTAATTAAGCGTTTGCATATAAGCAAATTTAGTAATATTAGTATTATTATTATTAATGTTATTGTTATTAATATGACAACTAAAGACAACTCTGAAACCTTTAGTGACTTTTATGTCTTTTCCTTTTTTCTCTACTAAAGTGTTAGACACAGTTAAATTAGTTTAATTTCAGTTTTTCAAACATTTTATTTTAAAGCAAATTTTTGTTGAATATTATTTATATCCAACTCTATAACTCGCTTATGGTTGGTCCTACAAGAAAAATGCAAATAACTATTTTGTAGAATATTTTATCAGCTTTAATTTTGAAAGAAAGACAAAAATTCATAGGAGTAACTGTTTTCGAGATATAAGCAAGAAACCAAAAAACTGTTACCTTAATAAAGCGCTTGCATATAAGCAGATTTAGTACTATTAGTATTATTATTATTAATGTTATTGTTATTAATATGACGACTAAAAACGATTCTGAAGACTTTGGTGACTTTTATGTCTTTTTCTTTTTTCTCTACTAAAGTGTTAGACACAATTAATTTAGTTTAATTTCAGTATTTCAAACATTTTATTTTTAAGCAAGTTTTTGTTAAATATTATTTATATCCAACTTTATAACTCGCTTATGGTTGGTCCTACAAGAAAAATGCAAATAACTATTTTGTAGGAAATGTTATCAGCTTTAATTTTGAAAGAAAGATAAAAATTGATAGGAGTAACTGTTTTCGAGATATAAGCAAAAAACCAAAGTAAAAACTGTTACCGTTTCAGAACAAAAATGTAATTCAGTTTTCAATGTTTGAGACGAAGACGAAAATGCAGCATTTAATATCGACTCTGAAGACTTCAGTGACTTATATGTCACCCCCTTTTTTTTTTAATAAAGTATTGGACCTAATAAATTAAGTGTATTTTAAATCACAAGACATTTTCTGTTAAAGCACTTCTTTTTTAAATATTAATTATTTTCAATCTTATATCTCGCTTATGGTTAGTCCTACATAAAAAATGCAAATAACTATTTTGTAGGAAATTTTATCAGCTTGAATTTTAGTAAAAAGATAAAAATTGATAGGAGTAACTGTTTTCGAGATATGAGCAAGAAACCATAACACTGTTACCTTAATTAAGCGTTTGCATATAAGCAAATTTAGTACTATTAGTATTATTATTATTAATGTTATTGTTATTAATATGACGATTAAAGACAACTTTGAAACCTTTAGTGACTTTTATGTCTTTTTCTTTTTTCTCTACTAAAGTGTTAGACACAATTAAATTAGTTTAATTTCAGTTTTTCAAACATTTTATTTTAAAGCAAATTTTTGTTAAATATTATTTATATCCAACTCTATAACTCGCTTATGATTGGTCCTACAAGAAAAATGCAAATAACTATTTTGTAGGAAATTTTATCAGCTTTAATTTTGACAGAAAGATAAAAATTGATAGGAGTAACTGTTTTCGAGATATAAGCAAAAAACCAAAGTAAAAACTGTTACCGTTTCAGAACAAAAATGTAATTCAGTTTTCAATGTTTGAGACGAAGACGAAAATGCAGCATTTAAAATCGACTCTGAAGACTTCAGTGACTTATATGTCACCCCCTTTTTTTTTAATAAAGTATTGGACCTAATAAATTAAGTGTATTTTAAATCACAAGACATTTTCTGTTAAAGCACTTCTTTTTTAAATATTAATTATTTTCAATCTTATATCTCGCTTATGGTTAGTCCTACACAAAAAATGCAAATAACTATTTTGTAGGAAATTTTATCAGCTTGAATTTTAGTAAAAAGATAAAAATTGATAGGAGTAACTGTTTTCGAGATATGAGCAAGAAACCAAAACACTGTTACCTTAATTAAGCGTTTGCATATAAGCAAATTTAGTACTATTAGTATTATTATATTAATGTTATTGTTATTAATATGACGATTAAATACAACTTTGAAACCTTTAGTGACTTTTATGTCTTCTTCTTTTTCCTCTACTAAAGTGTTAGACACAATTAAATTAGTTTAATTTCAGTTTTTCAAACATTTTATTTTAAAGCAAATTTTTGTTAAATATTATTTATATCCAACTCTATAACTCGCTTATGGTTGGTCCTACAAGAAAAATGCAAATAACTATTTTGTAGGAAATTTTATCAGCTTTAATTTTGAAAGAAAGATAAAAATTGATAGGAGTAACTGTTTTCGAGATATAAGCAAAAAACCAATAAGAAAACTGTGACTGTTACTGAACAAAAATGTAATTCGGTTTTCAATGTTTGAGACGAAGACGAAACTGCAGCATTTAAAAACGACTCTGAAGACTTCAGTGACTTTTATGTCACTTCCTTTTTTTTCTAATAAAGTATTGGACCCAATAAATTAAGTGTATTTTAAATCACAAGACATTTTCTGTTAAAGCACTTTTTTTTTAAATATTAATTATTTTCAGTCATATATCTCGCTTATGGTTAGTCCTACATGAAAAATGCAAATAACTATTTTGTAGGAAATTTTATCAGCTTAAATTTTAGTAAAAAGATAAAAATTGATAGGAGTAACTGTTTTCGAGACATAAGCAAGAAACCAAAACACTGTTACCTTAATTAAGCGTTTGCATATAAGCAAATTTAGTACTATTAGTTTTATTATTATTAATGTTATTGTTATTAATATGACAACTAAAGACAACTCTGAAACCTTTAGTGACTTTTATGTCTTTTTCTTTTTCCTCTATTAAAGTGTTAGACACAATTAATTTAGTTTAATTCCGGTTTTTCAAGCATTTTATTTTAAAGCAAATTTTTGTTAAATATTATTTATATCCAACTCTATAACTCGTTTATGCTTGGTCCTACAAGAAAAATGTAATTAACTATTTTGTTGGAAATTTTATCAGCTTTAATTTTAAAAGAAAGATAAAATTTGATAGAAGTAACTGTTTTCGAGATATAAGCAAAAAACCAATAAGAAAACTGTAACTGTTACTGAACAAAAATGTAATTCAATTTTCAATGTTTGAGACGAAGTCAAAAATGCACCATTTAAAAACGACTCTGAAGACTTCAGTGACTTTTATGTCACCTCCTTTTTCTTCTAATAAAGTATTGGACCCAACAAATTAAGTGTATTTTAAATCACAAGACATTTTCTGTTAAAACACTTTTTTTTAATTAATAATTATTTTCAAACTTATATCTCACTTATGGTTAGTTCTACATGAAAAATGCAAATAACTATTTTGTAGGAAATTTTATCACCTTTAATTTTGGTGAAAAAGTAAAAATTGATAGGAGTAACTGTTTTCGAGATATAGGCAAAAAACAAAAAAACTGTTACCTTAATTAAGCTCTTGCATTTAAGCAAATTTAGTACTATTAGTATTGTTATTATAAATGTTATTGTTATTATATATGACGACTAAAGACAACTTTAAGACTTTAGTGACTTTTATGTCTCCTCCTTTTTCCTCTACTAAAGTGTTAGACACAATTAATTTAGTTTAATTTCGGTTTTTCAAACATTTTATTTTAAAGCAAATTATTATTATTATTATTATTATTATTATTATTGTTATTATTATTATTATTATTATTATTATTATTATTATTATTATTATTATTATTATTATTATTAAAAACTTATATTAAACAGACAGAAAACGTCGTATTCTGACACAACTTAAAACACAGATCACACATGATCTTTTGCATAGAAATGAGAAAACGCTCATATAACACAAAATAAGCTTCATTTTGGCTTAGAAAACTAAGCTTACTTTTACAACTACTATTATTTTTATTTTTATTATTATTATTATTATTACTATTATTTTTATTATTATTATTACTATTATTATTATTATTATTATTATTATTATTATTATTATTATTATTATTATTATTATTATTATTATTATTAATATTATTATTATTAAAGACCGATTATAACTTTTGTATAGTAAATGTTTTTATACCAGTTTTAAAATGAGTTATTAATTTTAGACAATTTCTTGCCTAAAAACACAGATCACAGATGATCTCTTGCATAGAAATGAGAAAACGCTCAGATAACACAAAATAAGCATCATTTTTGCTTAGAAAAACTAAGCTTTAATTTAGAAAGAAATTTATTATTATAAGTATTATTATCATTATTATTATTATTATTATTATTATTATTATTATTATTATTATTGTTTCTTTTATTACTATTATTATTATTATTATTAGTATTATTATTATTATTGTTATTATTATTATTATTATCATTATTATTATTATTAACTTTTGTATAGTAAATGTTTTTATACCAGTTTTAAAATGAGTTATTAATTTTATTCAATTTCTTGCCTAAAAACACAGATCACAGATGATCTCTTGCATAGAAATGAGAAAACGCTCATATAACACACAAAATAAGCATCATTTTTGCTTAGAAAAACTAAGCTTTAATTTAGAAAGAAATTCATTATTATAAGTATTATTATCATTATTATTATTATTATTATTATTATTATTATTATTATTATTATTATTGTTATTATTATTATTATTATTATTATTATTATTATTATTATTATTACTATTATTATTATTATTATTATTACTATTATTATTATTATTATTATTATTATTATTATTATTAACTTTTGTATAGTAAATGTTTTTATACCAGTTTTAAAATGAGTTATTAATTTTAGACAATTTCTTGCCTAAAAATACAGATCACAGATGATTTCTTGCATAGAAATGAGAAAGCGCTCATATAACACACAAAATAAGCTTCATTTTTGCTTAGAAAACTAAGCTTACTTTTATTTCTATTATTATTTTTATTATTATTATTATTATTATTATTATTATTATTATTATTATTATTATTATTATTATTATTATTATTATTATTGTTATTATTATTATTATTATTATTATTATTATTATTATTATTGTTATTATTATTATTATTATTAAAAACTTATATTAAACAGACAGAAAACGTCGTATTCTGACACAAAAAACGAATTACGTTATAGACTTGACGAGAACGGCGTATCTCGGACCCTTATAGGACTCTTATAGGGTCAAAAATTATCAGTTTGGATTAAAACAAATTATTTTTGTTGACTCTCAGTCTGAATTGTTCATCAGTTCAAACAAAAACGGCTTACTTTAGACGATCTTTTGCTTTGAACAAGAAAACTTACATCGAACAGACTAAAAACGTATTAATCTGGCATAAAAGAGCAATTTATGTATCACTTTGGATAAAGGCAGCTAATCCTATTCGTTTCATTGCTTAAAATAGACAAAATTGTTAATAAATCTAACAAAAACGCTGTATTCTAGCACAAAATACTAATTACATTATAGTTTCGACGAGAATAGCTTATTTGGAATGATTCTATGCTTCCAAACGAGTAAATTTTTAATAAACAGATGCCAAACATCATGTTTTGTCCTATAAAGACATTTTATATTGCAGTTTGTATTAAAACAAAATATTTTCGTTGATTCTTTGTTAGAAGCAGCAAACCTAACATTAAAGAATCTGAAAACTTTGTATTCGGACACAAACCACCGAATTTTGTTTCAGTTTAGACAAAAACGGTTGATTTTCGACAATATTTTGCTTTGAACAAGAAAGCTTATATCAAACTGACTAAAAACGTCTTATTTTAGCACAAAACAAAAGATTTGCGTTATAGTCTTAACGAGAGCTGTTAATTTCAAACGGTTCTATGCTTTGAAACGAGTAAACTTTCACTGTACAGAGGAAAAACATCTTATTTCGCCTTTTAAAAACGATTCATGCCACAGTTTGGATAAAAACCTATTATTTTCGTTAATTTATTGTTACAAACATGAAACCTTACATCAAAGTAACTGAAAACCCCTTATTCAGGTACAGAAATTCGAATTACGTTTCAGTCTGAACAAAAACTGCTTACTTTAGACGATCCTTTGTTTTGAATACAAAAACTTACATTAAAAAGATTAAAAACGTCTTATTCTGGCTGAAAACTGCAAATTATATATTACTCTAGATAAAAGCAATTTATCCTGATTACTCCTTTACTTAGATTAGTGTAAACTTGTATAAAACTTAATAAAAACTTTAAATTTCGTCTCAAAGAAATAATTTACGTTATAGTTTTGACCAGCACTGTTTATTTCAAACGATTTTATGATTCGAAACTAATGAACTTTTATGGGGCAGATGCAAAACCACATATTACATTATAAAGCGATGTTTTAAAGCAAATTATTACCTTTTGCAACAAGAAATTTCACGTCAAAGAAACTGAAAACATCGTATCCATGCACAAATATCGAATTACGTATCAGTTTAGGCAAATACAGCTTATTTTAAACGATTCCTTGCTATAAACAAGAAAAATTTTATCAAACATATTGAAAATGTCTTATTCTCAAAAATAAGAGCAAATTATGTATCAGTTTTAACAAAAGCGGATTACTCTGTTTGATTCTATGCTTAGAGTAGAGTAAACTACTATAAAACGTAATGAAAACTCTATATTCAAGCTCAAAAGAACAAATTACGTTATAGTTTTGACAAAAAAAAATTATTTCGGACGACTACATATTTCGAAGTAAGCAAACTTTAATTGAACAAGTGCAAAAGCTAATACTTTGCTTTAAAATAACGATTTATGTGGTAATATGGTATTTTGCATCTGTCCTATAAAAGTTTACTCGTTTCGCTCCATTGAATCATTCGAAATAAATTATTTTCACACAACAACGAAAATAATTTTTTTGTTTAAACTGTAACATGTCGTTTTTATAAATCGAACTAAGACGTTTGGCATCTGTTTAGTGAAAGTTTTCTCGTTTGGGGGCATAAAATCGTTTGAAATTAACAGTTCTGGTCAAAACTATAACGTAAATTATTTCTTTGAGACGAAATTTAAAGTTTTCATTAAGTTTTATACAAGTTTGCTCTATTCTAAGCAAAGAAGTAATCAGGATAAACTGCTTTTATCCAAAGTAATACATAATTTGCAGTTTTGAGCCAGAATAAGACGTTTTTAATCTTTTTAATGTAAGTTTTCGTGTTCAAAAGAAAGAATCGTCTAAAATAAGCAATTTGTGTCCAGACTGAAACGTAATTTGATTTTCTGGGCCTGAATAAGAGGTTTTCAGTTTCTTTGATGTAAGGTTTCTTGTTTGTAACAATGAATAAACGAAAATCATTGGTTTTAATCCAAACTGTGACATAAATCGTTTTTTAAAGGCGAAATCAGACGTTTTGCCTCTGTACAGTGAAAGTATACTGGTTTCAAAGCATAGAATCGTTTGAAATTAACAGTTCTCGTCAAGACTATAACGCAAATCTTTAAAGTGATACAAAGAAATAATTTACGTAATAGTTTTGACCAGAACTGTTAATTTCAAACGATTTTATGCCCCCAAACGAGAAAACTTTCACTAAGCAGATGCCAAACGTCTTAGTTCGTTTTATAAAAGCGACTTATGTTACAGTTTAAACAAAAACAAATTATTTGTG